>NC_057797.1:599197142-599476934 GCF_018294505.1 Triticum aestivum | reverse complement strand
GGTGGGGAGTGTTTTCGGGGTGGGTGGGGCGGCGCACCGCCGGCCGCGGGCGGCGGGGGGCTGCTGTTTGGCCGGCTCAGGGGGGTGGAGGTTCAAGATGAACCACAGGCCCTTGATTTCATATCCAACGGCTGCAAAATCAACTGACCAAAGATGAAAAAGTCAGTCGACCGACGTGTAGCCTCACCTTGCTAGTGCGTTCAGTTTCGACAGCAAAATTTAGTTTCGACAGCAAAATTCATTTTCGGCAGTTAAGTTTAGTTTCGACAGTTAAGTTCAGTTTCGACAGTTAAATTCAGTTTCGACAGTTAAGTTCAGAGATGAGCGGCCGATGTATTTTACATCTAGCACTTTGTGTTTATGTATTTTACGTCATGTATTGGAGATGCTATTAGAATTCCACTCAGGTTAATGTTGTTCGTTGTCTCTCTTGTCCTGCTTCAGCCTCGGCGTCGTACAACTCACCGGAGCTGCTACAATGACGAAACCCTCCATCATAGCGGAGCAGTACCTCGGGCTCCATCTCCAGACGCCTAAGATCTTCTTCCCCTCCTTCGACAGCCAAGTCAGCTGGAGCATCCTCACCGGCCAACCCAATCACGCTGAGATCGACATGGCTTCGCCAAAGAGGTTGTACACTTGTTGCATCTCTTTTTTACTCTACATGTTATATATATTGTCCACTGAGCACACAGATTTGTTACTTTAGTGTCTCCTTGAAAGAAAAAACGTAGGAATTTTAATTTTCACTTGTCCTCCTTTTCAAATTCCTATTCATGAAGCACAAGACTAAGAGATAGTAGCATAATAGCATTATAACCGTACATTTTTTTGTGGTTTGACTTAATCTCACCATGCTTCTTTGCATCCTGTGATCTTCCAATTGTTGTGAATCAAACACCCAGATTGGCAGAAATCATGTGTTTTTAAATTCTCTATTTTGCACGTGCATTCCTATCCTATTCCTGTCTATTTCCTATCCCTGCATTGTTGGAATCCTCCAATTCAAATGAGCCCTTACAGAATTACTTCTCTTACATATAGTTGTCAAAGAAAACCTTGTGTGGTTTGTCTCGCCCCTGCTGCATCATCGTCCACCCCAGCTCAGCCGCTCCAACGACAGAAGGGTCCAGCACAGCAGGGATCCGGCCTCCAGACTGTCTTTCGCCGCCTCAGATCTTCTTCCCCGCTGCTGGCAGCCATGAAAACTGCACTACCATCATCAACCGAGCAGATGACCTCGAGGACTACACGGGTCCGCAAGAGAGGTCGCACTCTTTCGTGTCTGATTACGTTATGCATCGCTTAATATTACATGCTACTTTATCGTCCTGTTCACCGATTAGACTCTGAGTCAGCTCCAAACTAATGGTCAAACTTGAGTTTTTAAATGGTTGTGGGGTACATATCGGGGTTGCTATCAATAGTATCTATCTACTATCTGGTTAATCTCCGGTGTCTACTATGAGTTTCATGTTGGGTGGGAAACAAACAGTAAAGAAGCCATTATCTGTATTTTTTAACTAAAGCCATTATCTTCCTACTATTATTGGTTTTGGCTCTATCCACAGGTTGCTACCATCACTCTGGATTTCTGCATGCACTCCTTACATAATCTCACTATGTTTTATTCCTATGGATGACAATTATTGTAAACAATGGAACTGAACATGTAGAGCAAAAGAGACGAGCCTTGCATGGCAATAAAATTTCATGTAGACATTGCTCCATGGTAGGCGCAAAGGCAGCCCCCCTCCACGCATTTCGGATTGTAATCGACAGGAAGATATCTGTTCTGAGGGGGATTCAGAAGGAGAAGACAACTCCAATTTACCCCCTGAGGTCTTCGCTCTAACTTGGCGTGCTGATGTTGGTTATATCATGCATATGGTGTCTTGCATTGCTTACTTTATACATCAAATATGTCATCTGCTTAGTTTAGACATCCTTTGTGCGAATGCCATCTGTTTAGTTTATTCATCGTTTATGTGAATTATGCAACGCCATCTTGTTTAGCCAGGCATCATATATGTGAATTTTGCAATGCCATCCTGCTTAGCCAGTCATCTTATATGTAAATTATATCAGACCATCCTTTTTTTCGTTACATATTACATTTGTCAACAATGTTATTACATTCAACTGCTCTTCGTGTGCATCAGCCATTTGACACGGTGATGGCAAATTCTGGAGCGAAAACAAGGTCTTCAGAGCAGACTATGCTATTTGATGAAGAGCATATCTCGCTGGTTACGGATAGCTCCTCAGAGGAGGATTCAGAGATAGATGACCAGTCCTATTCCCCCCCCCCCCGAGGTGTATGCTCTAACTTTGCAGGGTTATGTTGCTCATATCGTGCGTATGGTGTCTCGCATTGCTATGTAATTTGATTAGTTTAGACATGCTTTGTGTGAATGCCACCTGTTCAGTGTCTAATTACCATATATGTGAATTATGCATTGCCATCTTGTCGCAAGACATTATATATGTGAATTATACAATGCTATGTTGCAAAGGCATTATATATGTGAATTAAGCAATGCCATGCTGTTTAGCCAATCATCATGTATGTGAATTATATCATGCTATCATTTTTTCGTATTACGTGTTCCATTTGTCGACAATGTTTGTATATTCAACTTCTCTTCCTGTGCATCAGCCATTTGAAGCGGTGATGGAAGTATCTAGAATGCAAACAATGTATTCAGAGCAGATAATGCTACCTGCTGAAGCAGACATCTTGCTGGTTATAGAGAGCTCCTCGGAGGAGGATTCAGAGACTGATGACCGGTCCTATTTCCCCCCTAAGGTCTATGCTCAAACTTGGCAGGGTTATATTACCCATTTCATGCATGTTGTCTTGCATTGCTTAGTTTTTATATCATATATAGATTGCCATCTGCTTACTTGCTTACTATATAAATCATATATTTGAATTATATCATGCCATCATGTTTACATAGTACATACACACCATCTATCTAAATTATGGCGTGGCAACCCATTTAATAAATACATCATATAGTTATATCATCTCCTCCTGTTTAGTCTTTACAATCATCATATTTTGAATTATGGCATTCTATCCGTGAATGTATGTGAATTATGGCATGCCAACCTATTTAATAAACACATTATATAGTTATGTCATGTCATCCTGTTTACATAGTCTCATATTTTGAACTATGTCTTTCCATCTTTTTTAGTTAGCCATCATAATGTGAAATTGTGTCATGCCATCCTGTTTAGTTAGCCATCATATATGTGAAATTGTGTCATGCTATCCTGTTTGGTTAGACAACATAAATATGAATTATTTCATGCCCTCTTTTATTCCCCACTATCCATTGCACATGTCTATCATACAATGTCTATACTTTCAATTACTTTTCTTGTTTATCAGCCATTTGAATTGTAGAGCGTGATGGCAGTATCTAAGGGAGTAACAACACGGTCTTCAGAAAAGATAGTTCTACCAGTTGATGCAGATAGAACCATGGTTGTACTTGCCCAAGGAATAGATCCACCACACATAAACCAGACTCTCGCAGATTGTACCCCTACCCAGTTGGACAGAGAACCAGCTACACCCCTTCTAACCCCAACCCTGGCAGATAGTAACCCAGTTCCAGTTGACACAACACTGTCTTCACCACAGAGCACCCAAACACGAGCAGTTAGTAAGGGAACTGCAGTGCCCAAAGCACAAGGACCACCACTCCGAATCCCAACTCAATGCTTAAAGGAGAAGCAGATTTGTTCTCAGGTCAGGTTCTGTAGCTATGGTTCATACTCCTTTGCTCTTGCATGACTATATTTACTCATACCAACTATTTTCAAATTTGAAGGATGGAATTGAAACTCCAATGGTGCAACAGGTATGTTTTAAACCTGTTTCTTTAACTGGTTTGCTGTTGTAACCTGCTCTATGTTGATTTCAGTTTCAATTGAATAAACAGTTATGTTCTCATGTCATGCACATTACAAGTGTTGTCATTGCTCTATAGTTACCCACACTTATATTATGTCTATTCTGCTTTGTCTTGAACAAATATTATTTGAACTGTGTCTCTATCTTGATTTGGCAACAAAAACTAGAATGATATAGACCATAAAGTGACCATGGTACATAGATATATGTTTGTTTCATGCTGTTATCCTATCCACTTTACTACTGAACTCATTTACCAAAATGAGTTTCATATACAACATGGTAAACATGTGATGTGTCTGCTTGTTTCTCTTTTAGAATGCGGACAAAATATTGGAGAACAGTACCGCGTTATCCAATGGTAAAGGAAGTAATGCAGATAAGGTTCAAGATAGTGAGACATCCCTGTTGGTCTCCAAGAAAGCTGATAAAAACTATCTTGACGATAGTGAGGGAACCCAAAAGTCATGTCTTGATGTAGTGTTCGAGTTACTGGCCAGTACTGCTGGCACAAGCTCTTCGAACTCGTTGCCTGAATCAGTTCGTCTTCTTGAGTCTCAACTTCAAGTTGAAATACATCGATCAGATGTGCTGCGACAGGAAGCTGAAGGACTGAGGAAGTCCCTGCAGAATTCAGATGCATATTTTCTGGTGCAACAGCAAGCGCTAGAGGATTTAAGCGCCAAACAAGAGAAAGTTAATAAGCTTGCTAAGCATCTTGCCAGCATTATGGGTACCCAGGATATTGTTTCTTGAGATCTTCTGAAGTGGTTTCAGTTCTGGATTTGTTTTGCTGCGGTGTTTATTTGCGCTGGTCGCCAACTTTGACAACCAGTGTATATGATATGCTGCTTTGTTCCCTATATTTGCACTGGTGGCAAACTTTGATGCCCAGTGGATGTAATATGTGTAATAGCCGTGATATCCTAGCATTAGTTGCTTGCTTATTTATTTCCTTGTTGTTTGTTTATTTGTTTGCTTGTCGTCATTGCAGTTCTTTTTCCGCGGTTAGCTAGTGGCCGCAATAACCTATTTTTAAAAACTAGGCCACAATAACCATGGGCTAATATTTACTGTAGTGACACTGGGCCTCCTACTGGCCGTAGAAACAGTGGGCCTTCTACGGGCCGTAGAAACAATGGGCCTTCTGCGGGCCGTATTATCAATGGGCCTTATACACGCCGTATAATCGATTGGCCAAACATGGGCCAAACAGACCGCATTATGGCCGTAAACAGGCTAGAGTTGGAATCGTCCGTTCATGGGCCGACCATAACGGGCCATCGTTAATAGGCCGTATTTGATGACGCTATGAAATCGGCCCAACGTATTAACAGACCACAAACGGGCCAACTGTAACCACGGGCTGAATTTGGCCCACAAGCAGAAAATGATAGTAACGGGCCGCAAGTAAACGAATGCTGGAAATGAGCCCAAGAATAAATGGGCTCTGAGAAGGCCGAAAGATAACATGGGCTGGAAACGGCCCAACGGAATAATGGACCGTTAATGGGTATAAAGTGATACACTATTCATTACGGGCCAGTTTCACCACGGGCCGTTAATGGGTGTAAAGTGATACACTGTTCATTATGGGCCAGTTTCACCACGGGCCGTTAGTTGGCCAAGAGTTACATAGGGCCTCATATGGGCCAAAAAACGCCATGGGCCATACATGGGCCAGAATAGAAAACGGGATGGAATCATATTGGGTGGCCCAGATGACGCTACTGGGCCTAATTCGGATAGGGCGTAACGGGCCTTTGGTTAGCGGGCTGTAAATGGGCTATATTCGAACAGGCCGTTAACAGGCTTTCCATGGGTCGGCCCGCCAGCTTTTGACCAAGTCAAATGGGCCGGCTTTTTCATAGGAATGGGCCTCTATTGGGCCATGCCACGTGTTGACGTATCATAGGTGCCTTCCGTCCAATGAGTGGTTGACATCTGTCCCAACGATGAGCCGACACGTGTTTCCTCTAGCCAATGATGATTTTACACGTGGAAAATCCCCATTGGTCGGGGCTGTTAACGGGTTATCGGATCCAAAACCCGACCCGATAGCTTAACAGCGTTCCGTTACAGTGGATGCCACGTGTCGGTCACCCTTGACGAAAGCACTTCTGTGACGCGCGATTTATCATCATGGAAGTGCACCTTCCGTGATGATAATCTTGGTAATGTCATGGAACACTTCTACGACAGCACATGTATGACTATCTTGATTATGTCATAAATTTGTCATGGATGTACATGCATGACAAAAAATGCGACCTACTGTGACAAACGCGTGTCATCACGGAAGTGTATTTTTTTGTAGTGTTCCTCCGGGGGCTAGGGTTTGCTCTTCACCCCTTCGTACGGGGCTAATGTTTTATTACAGATTAGATTTTCATGACCTAGCCCCGGACTCTATTCTTCAAGTCTCGGCGTTTATCATTACATGCGAGGCCTTCCTCCAAATCCCCCCACACTTTGGCTTATGGCTCAAGACCTTTAGTGTGAAGCTGAAGGTAGTCGACGGGGAACAGGTGGAGTGCGGCGGTGCTAGGATCAGCCAACTCACCGACACTCCTTGGCCAAAAGGTTCTTTTACCGAAACTTCCAATCACTGGCAGTGGGAGTGGTTTTACGTTACGGAGCCCCGCAGCACCAAGTGGGTAGCTACACCCACATTCCGTCCTGGCCCACTGTTATAGCTTGCATCATGGGTCAACAAGGGGCTGGACTGGGATCAGTTGATGAAGTGCAGACTTTACAGAGCCGCATCCGAACCCTCCTTGAGAGAGACATCAATCTTGTCAGCGTGATCCAAGTGATGTTAGTTCGCCAAATCCTGCCATGCCAATGCAGGTCTCGCCGCATGTGGGAGCTTAATCCAGAAGGACCACAAACCCTCCAACACTTCTTCGGCACCACACACGAAGGGATGTGGAAATTATTTTTTGGGAAGCAAAAACATTGGCCGGACACCACCGAGGACGCTGGCCTTAACTGCAACCGTCCAGACACCCAGGTAAGCACTTGTCTTCCAAACACTTTGTAATTATGCATACCTGTAATACGATACTGAGCAGGATATCTTTCTCCAAGGCTGGATAAAGAAGGCAGAACTAATTATGTGTTCGACCCCTCTGCCCGAAGGCCCAGCGAATCTTGTTATAACAAGGATGCTAGCCCCGGCGCCATACCAGATGCCTGTGAAGGAGGGCGAGGCGGAGAGTGGAAAGGCCAAAGATGACCTCTATTCCAAGGGTACCTCAGACACTGTTTCCGGAGGAATCAAAATTCCCTCATCCGAAGACAAGAGTGAAGGGAGGGCCACTGTCCCCTCCCCTTATGGGAAGAAAAGGCCCACCTCCAAAGATTGGGAGGAACAGGCTCCTACATGAGGTAAGATGCCTTAGGTGGGTGGCTCAGGCTTGGTGGACGTCGAAGTGCAGTCTCATACCGAGGACAAGCCTTAGGCCACATCGTAAGTGAACAAAGCTGTTTTAAACATGTCCCATTCTTTCTTTATAATGCCTAGGATATATATTTTTTGCAGCTCAACACGCAATCTTCCTCAACAATCCTCCTCCTCGGCGTACCTTCTCCTAGAGATGATGGAAATCGAGACACCCCCACCGGCCTCTCTGTCCAATAGGGCGGACGACTTCGAGGTGTCGTCGCAGAGGGTCTCCCCCGACCAACAAGTGGTGCAAGGGACGATGAAGATGATATCCGAAGGTGACACTTCGGTGGCCCAGGGTCCGGGGAACAATAATGAGGGCCCCGAAAAATCCGGTATACAGCCGGATACAAATGAACGGATCCCTTCAAAGGGTGGCCGTACTCCTACGGCGGCCTCCGGAGACCCAGAGGCGCTAGATATTTTGATGAACATGTTGCGGCAAGCGTCCGTCTCAAAGGAACATCATACCTTGATGGGCACGGTGGTTGAAAAGGTCCTGTCCGCGAAGAGCGGATTGGATGAGGCCTTTGCGAGCCTAGTAAGAGGGTTTGAGGCTTGTACTGTAATATGCGCAATTGTGTTTTATTCGCAAAATATACATGTGTATAGATAGTAGCCCCTGAGACTCAGGTTGGCTTCCCATGGGAGGTAAATGGAGGATCAAGAAGAAATATTCAAGGACTAATCTGATTAATTTGAACACAGGCTGCTTCCCCCTGGCTACTTCCCAGACTACGGATATGGCCAATCTGCAACGGAAGCTTGATGTGGCCAGGGATGACATTGCATTAATCAATATGCATCTTGACGAATCGCAAGGTATGTATTCGGGGCAGTCCCTTCACATACATTGTTGTGATATAAGCATGATGATGAAAGTTATATACTGTAATATGCCTGGCTGCAGATGGTGCTGTCGCCATTGAAATTCTTCGGGTGGAGCTGGCCCGGGCCAAGGAGCAGGCCCGGTGTAGTAATGCGGTTGCCGAAAAGGCATCGACTGAGTTAAAAGCTGAACGAGCTACTCGGCATCAAGACAAGGAGAAGATATTCACAATGGCGCTTGAACTAAAAAATGCTACTAGCCGCTATGAACTCCTTAAGAAGGAGAATGAAGCCAAGACGGCTGAAATTGACAAGGCCTTACGAGTGGCGAGAGATGCGTGGTCTGAATCCAGGGCCGTCCATGAGGAGATCCGACAAGCTAGGGAGATTGCGGTTGGTGAGCCATTTTTGCTATAGACTAAGTTCGGCGATCCAAACTATGCTCAGCTTAACCAATTGTGGAGTTCCCCGGATGAGTTTTTAGACTTGCCGAAGTGTTCTTCCGATGCAGCGCAGTTTTACCAGTCACGAGATGGGTATGCAACGGAGAAGCTTTTCTGGTCACAATTTGGCGCATCGAAGCACCCCCCGTTGCTAAATGAGCAGATGTCCCAGTGGGCCGAGTTTTATAGGATATCCGGCGCTGCCATGAAGAACTTCATGATCTGGTTATGGCCAACTGATCCTGTTCCGAATAGCTACTTCGGCTTGGTGCAGCGGCTTGTTGACATAGTGCCACGTATCGACGCTGTGAAGCGGTCGGTGTGCATCGAGGGTGCATGGATGGCCTCTGCCCGAGTCAAGACATTCTGGGGGAAGATGAAAGCCATCGATGTTGCGGTGAACAATCCACCCAAGAGCAAGGATCACCACGAACCAGAGCATTATTTTGAAGACGTTCTAGTGGCCGCCCGCTTGTTAGAGGGTCAATGCTCGAAAGACATAATGTTCCAGTGAGGTGTATGAGAGTTATACGAGACAATTTTATAGTTAATCTATTTTTATATATTGCTCAAAAGTTTATGTTCCTCCTGCGCGGCCGTTTTAATATAATCTGAAAGTTTTCCCATCGTCTGCTTTAGCCCCCTCGTAGGAAGTACAGAGGTGTTAAGAAAAGCATTTGATCACTCTTGACCCAACGTCTTGGTCCGTGAAGGAGGTGTCAATGCAGCGAACTAGGCAACCAGACTATAGGGCGTTAACACTTTCACTTAGCCATAGGAGTGTTATGGTGGGTCTACGACATAGCCCCTGGTATGTATGCAGCTTATTCATACGATGCATGTACATATTTGACCAGAAAGAGGTCCTTGTGTGACACGGGGGAATAGCTAGAGATTTCGATAAGTCATCGAGTGGTTGACCAGCTCTCGCCGCATCATGACAGTCAGTTTTTGGCTTTCTCTACTGAGGTGCTGATCCAGGTGAACCGGCAGCACAATCGCAATAGTTCTCCCTTTACTACCCTAGCCGATAGAGCAGAACGTAGGATAGCAACCACAGGAGTCGGGCAACCCAACTATTGACCCAAGACATGATTTGGAGCTGATGCATATAAGGCCAAACTCATGACCCCGAAGTACGCTGTAAAAGCTGTTCAGACTTTGTTGGCAACTCATTTGTTCCCGTACCGAGCCCCTAGTGGTTTAAGCCCGTGGTATATCTGTAAAGCAACCATAAAGGGCGTATTCATTTGCGGAAAGACGCGGATGATTGGTTCGGGTAATGTGAACTGGGACCTGAGCGATATGCCAAAGATTACTTGATATATATAAAGGCCATGACCCCGGCTATCTGATATGCCCTGGGTCGAAGGCAGAGGAAAAAGGCATGTTACAGGCTCAAAAAGAGAGTGCGGTCTACAAAAAGTTTATTTTGGACCTCCTATCGCACGTCTGCAACACCTGTCCTCGGCAAGGGGAATCCTTGAAGGAAATAACCCCATAGGTGAGTGTGCGGATCCGAACTCCGATGGAGTCGGTCTTAGATGTTTATTCTTTGCGCCACCTGTTTTTAAGGGATAATGAAGAAAGAGAAAGGAAATTAAGTAAAAATGTTACCGGAGTGCTTGCCGACTTGTCCGTATTATGCTTCCGCCAATGCGCATGGTATCTTAAGTGCGTAGTTATACATGCACAGTATAGTTTTAACAGGTATATGAGATGGGCAACGGAAGCCGAACTACTACTTCTGCTCCGGATTTGATCGATCTTCTGGAGGGGGGGATTGCTTCTGGTCCCCGGCATTTGGCTGGTGAACCACTCCGTCGTCCCTATAGCCTGGCGGCCCCCTTCCCTTGTGCTCGGCGTTGAGCTTGCTGGCTTGCTTGAGGACCCAACAATTTCTGTTGGTATGATTAGCTGGTTTATTAGGGTGGCCGTGAATCTGGCAGGGTCGGTCTAGTATCCTGTCTGGATGGTCTGTCTCTGTTCGCCTTGAATGCCTTTTTCCGTTGACGGGCTTGGGATTGCTGAATCTGGCGTTGACCGTTGTGTCGCGTGATCTTTCATTATCATTGTGACTGTTGTATTTTGCTTCGTCATGGCTTGCCATTGCCGTCTCGGATTTCGGAAGTGCCCGAGTCGCTCGTGCTATTGCTTTGACAAGTGAGCCAGCTGTCTTCTCCCGTGCAAAAGCGGGTCATTAGAGCGGCAAGGGCTGTCATGGACCTAGGTCCTTCATGGCCGAGGTGGCGTGCAAGCCATTCATCCCGAACGCTGTGTTTAAAGGCCGCAAGGGCTTCCGCGTCCGGACAGTCGACGATTTGGTTCTTTTTAACTAAGAACCTAGTCTAGAGCTTCCTGGCTGACTCTCCAGACTGCTGGACAATGTGGCTTAAGTCATCGGCATCCGGTGGCCGGACATATGTTCCTTGGAAGTTGTTGCGAAAGGCGTCCTCCAAATCTTCCCAGCTGCCAATAGAATTTTCTGGCAGACTACTTAACCAATACCGAGCTGGTACTTTGAGTTGTTGCAATAGGTATTTGATGGCATGAAGGTAGTCCCCATGGGCCATGTGTATAAGGAGGAGAAAGTCCTCGATCCATATCGTGGGATCTGTTGTTCCATCATATGATTTGATATTTATAGGTTTGAACCCGTCTGGGAATTCATGCTCCATTACTTTGTCTGTAAAGCAAAGAGGGTGTGCAGCGCCTCTGTGTTGGGCCACACTGCGACGTACCTCCGACGGAGTCCATTTGCGGTTTTTGGCCCGGGCGTGGCTAGGTTTGTCACGTCTGAATAGGCGGCCGTCGTCGCGTGTCGAGGTATGTGCTCGCGATCCGTAGATCGCTCTTGAGTGTCCTGTGCAGCTACCCAAATCCTTTTGAAGGTCGTATGCACAACCTTGAGCTATTTTGTTCTTGGCTTTACGGCGAGGTGGGGTGGTCTGGTGTTCGGCTTGAGTTGCCGCTTTACCCGGACCAAGTTGTGGTCAACCTGCCGCCTTGTGCGATGATGGCACGGGCTTGAGCGCCTTGTCGTCGCCTTGGGGTAGCAATCTAAGCTTCGGGTAGCTTTTGGTTGGGCCCTTATTCTTCGGCGGCTAGGACTTCAGTCCATCTATCATTGAGTAGATCTTGGTCAGCTTGAAGCTGCTACTGCTTCTTTTTCAGGCTCCTTGCAGTGGCTATTAGTTGGCGCTTGAAGCGCTCCTGCTCAAGAGGTTCCTCAGGCATGATGAAATCCTCGGTGTCGAGGCTCACCTCATCCTTAGAGGGCGGATGGTAATTGTCATCCTCCGAATCTTCGTGCGTGGCCTATTTACCAGGGCTAACCTGCCCCTCCTCCCGTTCATCTTGTTCATTAGCTGTATCAACGGGGTCTTTGTTGTCTTCGGCATCGTTGTCCATACCGTCAATGTCCTCAGAGTCGTAATCAAGTGTATCGATCGAATCCTCGGCCGTGGCTATGAAGTGGGTGGCGGGTGGGAAGGAAAATTCTCCACCGCCAGCCCCTGGTTTGAGCCGGATATAGTTTGGCTGTGAGTCCTCCGCCAAGGACAGGTTCTTTAATGAGTTTAGCACATCACTCAAAGGCGAGTGATGGCAGATGTCTACGGCGCTGAATTCGAAGATCGACATACGATCAAGCTCGGCGTCCGCGGTCTCACGTAGTTTGGAGCTTTTGAACGGATATGAGTCCGGAGTTGCGCTGACAAAAGCGTCGTGAGAGGTTAGGTCTATGTGCGGCTCCAACGCCGTGGAATCTGCGGCCTCCGTGGTGGGGTTGATCCTCCCGTCCTTGGATGGCGCAGCTTGCTCCGGATCTAGGGCCAGAGCGGTTACAGGAGCAATCTCCTAGATGCAGCCAAATGACAGATTTAGGTCATGATCATCGGGGTGACCGGGAGCGGCTACCGCGGTCTCGAATCCGGTGAAGATCAAGTCTCCATGGATGTCCGCTAGTTCAAGCTCCAAAATCAGACCTAATGGCCAGGGGCGTAGCTTTCGATCTGCTCCAGATGGCCAAGCGAATTGGCCCGCAGTTTGAAGCTGCCGAACACGAAGATTTGTCCAGGGAGGAAAGTTTATCCTTGGACGGCGTCATTATTAACAATTGAAGGGGCCATTAAACCCTTTGGCAACAGCACAGTGGAACTCTCAATGAAAGCACCAATGTCGATGTCAAAACCGGCAGATCTTGGGTAGGGGGTCCCGAACTGTGCGTCTAAGGTCGATGGTAACAGGAGACAAGGTTTACCCAGGTTCAGGCCCTCTCTATGGAGGTATTACCCTACGTCCTGCTTGATTGATATTGATGAATATGAGTGTTACAAGAGTTGATCTACCTCAAGATCATAATGGCTAAACCCTAGAGGTCTAGCTTGTATGGCTATGTTAGTGAGTGTCCTATCCGGACTAAGTCCTCTTGTTTATATAGACACCGAGAGGATCTAGGGTTACACAAGGTTGGTTAAAAAGAAGGGAATCTAAATATCCGGCCACCAAGCTTGCCTTCCACGCCAAGGAGAGTCCCATCCAGACACGGGTGCAATCTTCGGTCTTCGTATCTTCATAGCCCATCAGTTCGGCCCGTGGCTAACAGGCCGGACGCCCGAGAACCCCTTAGTCCAGGACTCCCTCACCAGTCCCATGCTCTAAGCAAATCAAATCAAAATAATTGCGAACAAAACTCCCCTAGTATTATTGTTAGTTGGAGTCACCCGTTGTTTCGGGCAAGCCATGGATTGATGCTTGTTGGTGGTGGGTGAGTGTAAACTTTACCATTCTACTTGGGAACCGCCTATAATGTGTGTAGCATGGAAGATATCGAGATCTCTCTGTTGTTATGTTGACAATGAAAGTATACCACTCAAAATGTTAATCATATCTATTTCAAAACCGAGCTCTGGCACCTCTACAAATCCCTGCTTCCCTCTGTGAAGGGCCTATCCATTTACTTTTATGTCGAGTCATCATCCTCTTATTAATAAGCACCAGTTGGAGAGCACCGCTATCATTTGCATCCATTACTATTTGTTTACATTGAGTATGACTGTGACTGGATCTCATTTACCATGAATTACAATGTCTAGCCAGTCCTTGATCTTTAAAGGTGCTTTGCATTTATGTTTTGCGGTCTCAGAAAGGGCTAGCGAGATACCATCTTGTTATACCATATCATGATTGTTTTGAGAAAGTGTTGTCATCCGAGATTTGTTATTATTGCTCGCTAGCTAATTATGCCATTGATATGAGTAAACATGAGACCTAAATGTTATTGTGAATATGGTTAGTTCATTATCTTTGCTGAAAACTTGAATACTGGCTTTACATATTTACAATAACAAGAGCAAACTGAGTTTGTAAAAGTTTTTCTTTATCACTTTCAGTTTATCAACTGAATTGCTTGAGGGCACGCAAAGGTTTAAGCTTGGGGGAGTTGATACATCTCCATCGTATCTACTTGTCCAAACACTTTTGCCCTTGTTTTGGACTCTAACTTGCATGATTCGAATGGAACTAACCCGGACTGACGCTGTTTTCAGCAGAATTGCCATGGTGTTATTTTTGTGCAGAAATAAAAGTTCTCGGAATGACCTGAAAATCTACGTAGATTATTTTTGGAATATATAAAAAATACTGGAAGAAGAATCCACGTCAAGGGGCCTACACCCTGTCCACGAGGGTGGGGGCGCGCCCCCTGCCTCGTGGGTCCCCTGACGCTCCACCGACCTCAACTCCAACTCCATATATTCGTGTTCAGGGAGAAAAATAAAGGAGAAGGATTCATCGCGTTTTATGATACGGACCAGCCGCCAAGCCCTAAACTCTCTCGGGAGGGCTGATCTGGAGTCTGTTCGGGGCTCCGGAGAGGGGAATCCGTCGCCATCGTCATCATCAACCTTCCTCCATCACCAATTTCAGGATGCTCACCGTCGTGCGTGAGTAATTCCATCGTAGGATTGCTGGACGGTGATGGGTTGGATGAGATTTATCATGTAATTGAGTTAGTTTTGTTAGGGTTTGATCCCTAGTATCCACTATGTTCTGAGATTGATGTTGCTATGACTTTAATATGCTTAATGCTTTTCACTAGGGCTCGAGTGCCATGATTTCGGATCTGAACCTATTATGTTTTCATCAATATATGAGAGTTCTTGATCCTATCTTGCAAGTCTATAGTCACCTATTATGTGTTATGATCCGTTAACCCCGAAGTGACAATAATCGGGATCATTACCGGTGACGACCGTAGTTTGAGGAGTTCATGTATTCACTATGTGTTAATGCTTTGGTCCGGTACTCTATTAAAAGGAGGCCTTAATATCCCTTAGTTTCCAATAGGACCCCACTGCCACGGGAGGGTAGGACAAAAGATGTCATGCAAGTTCTTTTCCATAAGCATGTATGACTATATTCGGAATACATGCCTACATTACATTTATGAATTTGACCTAGTTCCGTGTCACCCTATGTTATGACTGTTACAAGATTGATCGCATCCGACATAATTCTCCATCACGGATCCATTGCCTACGAGCTTTCCATATATTGTTCTTCGCTTATTTACTTTTTCGTTGCTACTGTTACCATCACTATAAAACCCAAAAAATATTACTTTTGCTACTTTTTGCCACCGTTACTTTTTGCCACCGTTACCACTACTATCATATTACTTTGCTACTAAATACCTTGCTGCAGATATTAAGTTTCCAGGTGTGGTTGAATTGAAAATTCAGCTACAAATACTTGAGAATATTCTTTAGCTCTCCTTGTGTCGAATCAATAAATTTGGGTAGAATACTCTACCCTCGAAAACTGTTGCGATCCCCTATACTTGTGGGTTATCACCGGTCAGCTATTCGGAGGTTAAAATCTTTTGCGATTTTTTCCACATTATGCGACGGATCGGCCTCCACCCGATCAGGTGTCTACAGTACCCTAGTCCGGATTAACAAATACTAACTAGGGGTTGCACCTACATTTCTATTATCAAACTCCTATGGCTAAGTGAGGGTGATAAAGCCACATAGTCTGATTGCCTGGTTCGTTGCGCTAAACACCTCCTTCAAGGACCAAACTCTTGGATCAAGAGTGTTTAGGTTCCAACCCGAACACCCCCATACTACCTATGTGGGGGTTGAAGCCGATGACTGGCCAACTCTCAGATTTAATAAAATAGCCGCACAGGAGGCAAAATTTTAAACAAACAACCAGCATTATATTACATATCAGCTTTGTTTCATAATACAAGACGGGATAACATGAATGTCTTCATTCAAAGATAATGTATTTTGCGCACTGGCCCTCTACAGTGCGGGATCCCTTCAAGACATCATCAAAATACCGCTCGGGTGTGCGGTGCTCCTTGCCCAAGGGAGGTCCCTCGGTCACGAGCTTGACGGCGTCCATCTTCACCCACTGCACCTTGACACGAGCGAAGGCCATCCACGCACCTTCGATGCAGACTGACTGTTTAATGGCATCAAGCCGAGGGCAGGCATCGACCAGCCGTTCACGAGCCTGAAGTAGCTACTGGGTATGGCTTCGGTAGGCCACAAACGGATTATCAAATCTGTCATGGCTGATTCGGCCACCCTATGCAGTTCCGTCATCTGTTTCACCTGATCGCTAAAGGGCACCAGATTTTCTGGCACAAGGTATTGCGACGAGATCGACTTCTCCATTGAGCTCCCCTCTTCGGCTCGGAAGAACTCCGCAGCATCAGTAACACTGCACGGCAGATCCGCAAACGCTCCTGGAGAAATCAAAATCCGGGTCAGTAAGAGATACCTTTTCTTCACATATTTGCTTTGCATAATAAAGGCCTTACCCGTCGCGATTTTCCTAGCCTCTTGGATTTCCTGGAGGGCGCCCTGGGCTTCAACACGGGCCTCTTGTGCGCTTTGGTGGGCCTTAGCAAGTTCGGACTCTTGGTCCGCAATCTTGCACTCCAAGGACTCGCATTTCTTTACAGCATCCTGGAGCTCCTGCTGGACCTCCCCGACCCTTGCCTCGTGTTTCTCATGGGCAGCTTGTTCCTTTGCCGCTCTCTTCTAGGCCTCGGCCAGCACGCTCTTGAGGGTCTCCATCTCGGTCGCAGCTCCTGCGAAATATCATGATAACATGATCAACACAAACAATTCACATCTTTCTAGATCTGAATAGGCCATTGCATACCTTGCTCGTCCTCTAGTTGTTTTTTCACACGACCGAGCTCTTCCTCGGTCGGCTCTAGACTCCGCTTCGGTTTGGAGACTTTGGTAGAATGATAGGTCGCAGCCAGCATCGACGCCTGCTTATTCACATAGACACATATGGTTAAGTCTCCTGCGAAAATTATTTGATCCTCTGCCCGACTTTTCTTTTCGAACACCGGATAGAGTCTTAGGGGCTACCGTCTATATTATGACATTCTTTTTGCATAATTATGTCGCATACCTCAAAGTCTATTAAAAGGCTGGTGCAGGCTTTGGTTAGCCCGTTCTTAACGGACTGAACCCTCTCAACCATCGTACCCATAAGGATACAGTGTTCCTCAACAATGGAAGCACTTTGCAGCGCTTCCACTAGAGTATCCGGTGTCTCTCGATGGACAGACATCACCGGTGGAATAGGTGCACCTCCTTCTTTCGAAGAAGGCTGCTTGCCTGATTCTGGAGCCGTATGGGCCTCCGGAATAGTATTTGGCTAGGGGCCGAATTGGATATGGCCCCCATCGCCAGTCTCCAGGGGGATTTGCTCCCCCATGTGTCCGGCGGCCGAGGTATCACCCTCTGGCGCCACCCTGACGACCTCCTGTACCTCTCCCTGGCCTGGGAAGGTCCTTCAGAACAACACCTCGGTGTCGTCCGTGGCCTTGGGAGAGGAGGCCGCCGGAAGTGACCCGCTGTCCATAACCTTTGGATCCAGCGAATTCCCCGAAGATGAGGATCGCTGGGGGCGGGCGTGGGCCGGACGGCAGCGCATGATTCGACATATTAAAACCATGAAGTAAAGAAGTGGGATATATGGGTGTATAAGTGCCTTTGAGTACTTACGATTCGGCCAGGGGCTTCTCCCTGGGGCACCACTCGGAGCTGCTATCAGTGTCCAACGCGGAGTTATCCGCGAGGGAGACCCTTCCCTTCTTGGACGCCTTTGCCTCCAGATCCATGGAGGCCGTCCTCTTCTTCCTTCCCCCCTCAGGGGAGAGTTGCTTTCTTCCTCCTCCTCATCGTCGTCGGTGGTGGGGGAGGAATGGGTTTCGGCATCTTTGGACGTCACGTCCGAAGTACCTTTACAACGAATGCCGCCTCTTCCTGCCTGGCCCTTCTTCATAGCCTTTTTCTCCGGCGCCTGGTAGGGCACCGGAACCAGCATCTTCGTCAGAAGAGGGATAGCTGGGTTTTTAGGCAACGGAGCCGGACACTGGATCCGCTCCGCCTTCTTTATCTAGCTCTAAAAAGACAAATGGAGAAACTTAGACATCTTCCTCGAATGCGTAGGAAGAGATACACCTTGAAGTTTGAACAACTTACCGGATTGGCTAGATGGGTCAAGTCGTATCCGCAGTCCTTAGACGTCTACGGCCATGTCTGATTGGCCTTGAAAAGCACCTTCCAGATATCTTCATGCGTGGAGCCGAAGAACCGTCGCAAGGTATGGTGCTTGACCAGATCAAACTCCCACAGATGGCAAGTCCGGCTTTGGCAGGGAAGGATCCAGCAAAAAAGCATCACTTGGATCACATTGACGAGCTTGATGTTCTTGTCCACCATGCTCTTGATGCGCGCCTGCAGCGCCGATATCTCATCTGACGACGACCAGTCCATGCCCTTTTTAGCTAGGAGGTAAGCCACATTGGGGGCCCCGACTTGAATTCAGGAGCCGCGGCCCAGGTGGTGTCGTGGGGCCTAGTGGCATAGAACCACTGCTTCTGCCACCCCTTGACGGTTTCCACAAAGGTGCGAGTGGGCCATGTGACATTGGATAGTTTGCTCACCATTGCACCTCCGCACTCCACATGTTAACCATCCACCACTTTCGGCTTCACATGGAATATCTTTAGCCATAATCCGAAGTGGGGTGGGATGCTAAGGAAGGCCTCACACACGACAATGAATGCTGAGATGTTGAGGAAAGAATTCGGGGCTAGATCATGGAAATCTAGCCCGTAGTAGAACATAAGTCCACGGACGAAGGGGTGGAGGGGAAATACTAACCGCGGATGAAGTGGGGGATGAATACCGGGGTGGGGACGTTCTGCCCCTTGGCCGGAAGCCAGTGGGAAATTCCTTGGGCCAAGTACCCTGCTTCCCGGAGCTCCGTGATGTTCCCCTCCGTGACGGAGGAGGCCATCCACTTGCCCTATGTTCTGGATCCAGACATGGTCGGAGTGCTTTGTGGAGGCGGAAAGGATGGAAGCTTGGGCGCTGGAGCTCGAGAACAGATGAGCAGAGAGGAAGAAGGCGTGGGTGAAAGAATGGATCTTTATCATCTTATAAAGGCAGCAAATGTCAAGCGCCTCCCCACTTGCCTTAAAACTCGCCTATTCCCCAAGGGTCATGCGGACGGCGCGGTTGGATTACCCACGCCCGTATTGATGAGAATCCCGCAATAAGGGGACATGATCTTTGCTTTGACAAGACGTGCCAATAAAAACCGCATCTCGAAACATGGAGCAGGAGGCTAAAAAACGGTTCGAAATAATGACCGGGCGGAGACGTGGCATCTCGCTACAAAAGTTGTTAGTAGGTGGGACCCATGAAATATTATACTCTCTACGGTTGTGTGTGGTACTTGTTTTGTAGAGCCGGACATGTTTTCTGTGTTCAAGGACTATTTTGGAGTATTCGGAGGAGGAACCCGCCTTGCAATGCCGAAGACGATCTGCGCACTAGACACAACGTCATTGGAGCCTGGTTCAGGGGCTACTGAGGGAGTCCTGGAGTAAGGGGTCCTCGGGTGTCCGAGCTATGTGACGTGGGCCGGACTGATGGGCCGTGAAGATACAAGACAGAAGACTTCCTCCCGTGTACGGATGTGACTCTCTGTTGCATGGAAGGCAAGCTTGGTGTTCGGATATGAAGATTCCTTCCTCTGTAAACCGACTCTGTAAAACCCTAGACCCCTCTGATGTCTATATAAACTGGAGGGTTTAGTCCATAGAGGCAATCACAATCATACAGGCTAGACATCTAGGGTTTAGCCATTATGATCTCGTGGTAGATCAACTCTTGTAATCCTCATATTCATCTAGATCAATCAAGAAGGAAGTAGGGTATTACCTCCATCAAGAGGGCCTGGACCTGGGTAAATATCGTGTCCCCCGTCTCTTGTTACCATCGACCTTAGACGCATAGTTCAGGACCCCCTACCCGAGATCCGCCGGTTTTGACACCGACACCCGGCATGGCGATCCTCGGCAATCCAGCCAGATAAGTTTTACCTCTTGCCCGTTAGTGTTCTGTTAGCTATAACTTGTGCATGAGAAAGCCTTGCCACTCTTTTGAGACTTAGGTGCTCCCATCCTTGACTTGAATGTTTCTTCGGTCAGGATGGTCACAGTGGCCTTTGGTAAAAAGAAGTTGGCGGGGGGCTAGTCTTTCTGTTTGTTTCCCGGCAGACGCAACTCTCTAGCAGACAAAAAGGGTACCGACAGGATAGCCTGCCGGGGAAAACTCGTTTATTTATATTAAAGAGGCATCTCACCTCTGCATGGACATACACATGCACGGGTTCCCGGCAAGGTTCATCTTTTTCATTAATATGCTAATACAAGTACAAGCATTACATAACACAAACATGGCCTCGAGAGATTACATTATTTGAATTAAAATTTGGCAAGTGTCGACAGATTTAAGATTGAAAAAAGATAAGTGCTTCGTAATGCCCTTTCTTGTCCCTCTCCGCCTAGGCACGACCGTCAAAGGCGAGCAGGGAAAAAGGAGCGCCTGGGCGGGAGCCTAGCCTGCTCCCCTCGGTCTCCAAGACAGGTAGCCCACGGGAACGGGAGCGCGAGGGAACACCTCGTTGGAGAGCATGGCGGAAGCGGCCCCGTCGACCACTGCCACCCTGGCCAGCAGGACTCGGCAGGGCTAACAAAGCTGCAACCCGATAGAAAGCATAACGGGGTCCAACTGGAGGACTGCTGGAGGAGCCCGGGATCACCACCCACACCTCTGCATCCAACTCCCCGACAAATCACATTGCCGGGGAGGAGATGTGGATGCAGATGATGGTGCTGCCACCTGATGAAGATGGTGTGGGTGGCGATCAGCCGGAGTCAAAGTCGTCGCTCCCCCGCCCACTGCCTCGTCATCGCCGTCACTGTCCTTCTCGTCACTTTCGCTCGAGGAGGAGCTTTCGTCGTCAGTCGAGCTCTCCACGCAGCACCCTAAACGACCTCCCGGGCGCCCGAAGATCTTGATGGAGAGCAGGCCATTCTCCGTTAATTTGAACTGGAGAACGTGCCCCTCCGAGAAGCCGTGGGCACGGGCAAAGGTCTTCCACCCATGGTGAAGGTGGATTACATGAGGGGCAAGGAAGTCAATGTCAACCCTCATACCTCCGTTTCCACAACCCCTCAGGTGCAGCCGCAGAGCGCGTGGTTGCTCGAGCTCCATCTCTCGCGCGAAGGGAGTTGGGAGGCAAAGATGACCACACAAGGGCTTGTATAGCCTGATTATTAACTCCCGAGGTTGGTCCCCGACATGGCCTTCCATCGGAGGAGGAGCCGCTGAAGGAGGCGCAGCCAAGGTGCCACATGGCCCTCCTCCTCCTCGAGCGTCGCGACGACCTCGACCTCGCCCCCTTCCTCCTCCCCTCGCGGCCGGTTCCGCCACCGCAGGATCCGGGGGCGGAGGGATGCATAGTCAAGTAGAAGCCCTCGTCACCGCCGTCAGGACACTGCCGCGCCCTCACCCTCTCACCATGGCTAGAAGGGAAGGGTTACGGAGAAGAAGAAGAAGAAGAAGAAGTGTGTGCAGAGAAGTGTCGCCCTGTCCATTTTTATAGGGGGACTGGGTAGGGGACTGGCTCCTCATACGGGAAATGGCCGCCCGCTCCTCCAATATGGCCTCTCTGCACCCTTTGTGACTCTGAGAGTCGAGGCCGACCCTCTGCTCCAACCATCAGCGCTTGGTTTTCGGCCATGGCACTCCTCCCCGTGCCCTCCACATCCACCAGCTACCACACCCAATGCATGTGGAACATGTGGCAGGTGCGTGCGAAGCAGGAGGCAAGTGGGATGGCAGTTTCCGCCCAAAGATCGTGGGTCAAGGAGAATCCGCATGCCACGATCGAAGTTCTTCCATGCTACCTCTTTTAGCACTGCGTTGGTTTTCCCCGAAGAGGAAGGGATGATGTAGAAAAGTAGCGTAAGTATTTCCCTTAGTTTTTTAGAACCAAGGTATCAATCCAGTAGGAGACTACGCGCGAGTCCCTCGTACCTGCACAAAAAAAATCCTCGCAACCAACGCAAATAGGGGTTGTCAATCCCTATAAGGCCACTTACGAGAGTGAGATCTGATAGATATGATAAGATAATATTTTTGGTATTTTTATGATAAAGATGCAAAGTAAAATAAAGTCAAAATAAATAACAAAGTAAATAATTAGGTAGTAGGAGATTGATATGATAAAGATAGACCCGGGGGCCATAGGTTTCACTAGTGGCTCCTCTCGAGAGCACAAGTATTCTACGGTGGGTGAACAAATTACTATTGAGCAATTGACAGAATTGAGCGTAGTTATGAGAATATCTAGGTATGATCATGTATATAGGCATCACGTCCGAGACAAGTAGACCGACTCCTGCCTGCATCTACTACTATTACTCCACTCACCGACCGCTATCCAACATGCATCTAGAGTATTAAGTAAAAACAAAGTAACGCCTTAAGCAAGATGACATAATGTAGAGGGATAGACTCATGCAATATGGAGAAAACCCCATCTTGTTATCCTCGATGGCAAAAATACAATACGTGCCTTGCTGCCCTTACTGTCACCGGGAAAGGACACCGCAAGATTGAACCCAAAGCTAAGCACTTCTCCCATTGCAAGAAAGATCAATCTAGTAGGCCAAACCAAACTGATAATTCGAAGAGACTTGCAAAGATAGCCAATCATACATAAAATAATTCAGAGAAGATTCAAATATTATTCATAGATAGACTTAATCATAAACCCACAATTCATCGGTCTCAACAAACACACCGCAAAAAGAAGATTGCATCGAATAGATCTCCACAAGAGAGGGGGAGAACATTGTACTGAGATCCAAAAAGAGAGAAGAATCCATCTAGCTACTAACTATGGACCCGTAGGTCTGAAGTAAACTACTCACACTTCATCGGAGAGGCTATGGTGTTGATGTAGAAGCCCTCCGTGATCGATGCCCCCTCCAGCGGAGCTCCGGAACAGGCCCCAAGATGGGATCTCGTGGATATAGAAAGTTACGGCGGTGGAATTAGGGTTTTGGCTCCGTATCTAATCGTTTGGGGGTACGTAGGTATATATAGGAGGAAGAAGTATGTCGGTGGAGCAACAGGGGGCCCACGAGGGTGGAGGGCATGCCTGGGGGGGGGGGCAGGCGCGCCCCCCTACCTCGTGGCCTCCTATTGATTGGCTTGACGTAGGGTCCAAGTCTCCTGAGTTGTATTCGGTAAGAAAATCACGTTCCCGAAGGTTTCATTCCGTTTGGACACCATTTGATATTCCTTTTCTTCGAAACCCTAAAACAGGCAAAAAACAACAATTCTGGGTTGGGCCTCCGGTTAATAGGTTAGTCCTGAAAATAATATAAAAGTGGATAATAAAGCCCAATAATGTCCAAAACAGTAGATAATATAGCATGGAGCAATAAAAAATTATAGATACGTTGGAGACGTATCAAGCATCCCCAAGCTTAATTCTTGCTCATCCTCGAGTAGGTAAATGATAAAAACAGAATTTTTGAGGCGAAGTGCTACTTGGCATAATTTTAATGTAATTCTTCTTAATTGTGGTATGAATATTCAGATCCGATAGATTCAAGACAAAAGTTCATATTGACATAGAAAATAATAATACTTCAAGCCTACTAACAAAGCAATTATGTCTTCTCAAAATAACATGGCTAAAGAAAGTTATCCCTACAAAATCATATAGTCTGGCTATGCTCTATCTTCACCACACAAAATATTTAAATCATGCACAACCCCGATGACAAGCCAAGCAATGTTTCATACTTTTGACATTCTCAAAACTTTTCCAATCTTCACGCAATACATGAGCGTGAGCCATGGATATAGCACTATAGGTGGAATAGAGTGGTGGTTGTGGAGAAGACAAAAATGGGAAGATAGTCTCACATCAACTAGGCGTATCAACGGGCTATGGAGATGCCCATCAATAGATATCAATGTGAGTGAGTAGGGATTGCCATGCAACGGATGCACTAGAGCTATAAGTATATGAAAGCTCAAAAAGAAACTAAGTGGGTGTGCATCCAACTTGCTTGCTCATGAAGACCTAGGGAAATTTGAGGAAGCCCATCATTGGAATATACAAGCCAAGTTCTATAATGAAAAATTCCCACTAGTATATGAAAGTGATAACATGAGAGACTCTCAACTATGAAGATCATGATGCTTCTTTGAAGCACAAGTGTGGTAAAAGGATAGTAACATTGTCCCTTCTCTCTTTTTCTCTCATTTTTTTATTTGGGCCTTTTCTCCTTTTTTATGGCCTCTTTTCTTTCTCTTTTTTTTATTTTTTGTCTGGAGTCTCATCCCAACTTGTGGGGGAATCATAGTCTCCATCATCCTTTCCTCACTTGGGACAATGCTCTAATAATGATGATCATCAAACTTTTATTTTTCTTACAACTCAATAATTACAACTCGATACTTAGAACAAGATATGACTCTATATGAATGCCTCCGACGGTGTACTGGGATATGCAATGATTCATGAGTGACATGTATGGAAGAATTATGAACGGTGGTTTTGCCACAAATACGATGTCAACTACATGATCATGCAAAGCAATATGACAATGATGAAGCATGTCATAATAAACGGAATGGTGGAAAGTTGCATGGCAATATATCTCGGAATGGCTATGGAAATGCCATAATAGGTAGGTATGGTGGCTGTTTAGAGGAAGGTGTATGGTAGTTGTATGATACCGGCAAAAGGTGTGCGGTATTAGAGAGGCTAGCAAAGGTGGAAGGGTGAGAGTGCGTATAATCCATGGACTCAACATTAGTCATAAAGAACTCATATACTTATTGCAAAAATCTACGAGTTATCAAAGCAAAGTATTACGCGCATGCTCCTAGGGGGATAGATTGGTAGGAAAAGACCATTGCTCGTCCCTGACCGCCACTCATAAGGAAGACAATCAATAAATAAATCATGCTCCGACTTCATCACATAACAGTTAACCATACGTGCATGCTACGGGAATCACAAGATTGAACACAAGTATTTCTCAAATTCACAACTACTAAACTAGCATGACTTTAATATCACCAACTCCATGTCTCAAAACAATTATCAAGTATCAAACTTATCATAGTATTCAACACACTCATAAGATAATTTTTTTATTAATCTTGCATACCAAGCATATTAGGATTTTAAGCAAATTACCATGCTATTTATGACTCTCAAAATAATCTAAGTGAAGCATGAGAGATCAATAGTTTCAATAAAAAAATCCACCAGCATGCTCTAAAAGATATAAGCGAAGCACTAGAGCAAAATTATATAACTCAAAAGATATAAGTGAAGCACATAGAGTATTCTAACAAATTCCAAATCATGTATGGCTCTATCAAAAGGTGTGTACAGCAAGGATGATTGTGGTAAACTAATAAGAAGAGACTCAAATCATACAAGACGCTCCAAGCAAAACACATATCATGTGGTAAATAAAAATATAGCTCCAAGTAAAGTTACCGATAGAAGTAGACGAAAGAGGGGATGCCTTCCGGGGCATCCCCAAGCTTTGGCTTTTAGGTGTCCTTAGATTATCTTGGGGGTGCCATGGGCATACCCAAGCTTAGGCTCTTGCCACTCCTTGTTCCACAATCCATCAAATCTTTACCCAAAACTGGAAAACTTCACAACACAAAACTTAAAGTAGAAAATTTCGTGAGCTCCGTTAGCGAAAGAAAACAAAAGACCACTTCAAGGTACTGTAATGAACTCATTATTTATTTATATGGGTGTTATACCTATTGTATTCCAACTTCTCTATGGTTTATAAACTATTTTACTAGCATTCATCAAAATAAGCAAACAACACACGCAAAACAGAATATATCAAAAACAGAACAGTCTGTAGTAATATGTAGCTAGCGCAAGATCTGGAATGCCAAAAATTCTAAAATAAAGTGATGGACGTGAGGTATTTATATATTAATCATCTGCAAAAAGAATTAACTAAATATAAATTTCCAAATAAAAACGACAGCAGTTCTCGTGAGCGCTAAAGTTTCTGTTTTTTACAGCAAGTTCAACAAGACTTTCCCCAAGTCTTCCCAACGGTTCTACTTGGCACAAACACTAATTAAACACACAAAACACAACCAAAACAGAGGCTAAATAATTTATTTATAACTAATCAGGAGCAAAAAGCAAGGAATAAAAATAAAATTGGCTTGCCTCCCAACAAGCGCTATCATTTAACGCCCCTAGCTAGGCATAACAAGCAAGAATAGATCTAGGTATTGCCATCTTTGGTAGGCAATCCATAAGTGGCTCTCATAATAGATTCATAAGGTAATTTAATTTTCTTTCTAGGAAAGTGTTCCATGCCTTTCCTTAATGGAAATTATAATCTAATATTTCCTTCCTTCATATCAATAATTGCACCAATCGTTCTAAGGAAAGGTCTACCAAGAATAATAGGACATGAAGGATTGCAATCTATGTCAAGAACAATAAAATCTACTGGCAGATAATTCCTATTTGCAACAATAAGAACATCATTAATTCTTCCTATAGGTTTCTTAATAGTGGAATCCGCAAGGTGCAAGTTTAGAGAGAAATCATCAAAATCACGGAAACCTTACAAATCAAACAAAGTCTTTGGAATCGTGGAAACACTAGCACCCAAATCACATAAAGCATAGCATTCATTATCTTTCATTTTAATTTTAATAGTTGGTTCCCACTCATCATAAATTTTTCTAGGGATAGAAACGTCCAATTCAAGTTTTTCTCCATAAGATTGCATCAAGGCATCAATGATATGTTTAGTAAACGCTTTATTTTGACTATAAGCATGAGGAGAATTTAGCACAGATTGCAACAAGGAAATACAATCAATCAAAGAGCAATTTTCATAGTTAAATTCCTCGAAATCCATAATAGTGGGTTTAGCAACACCTAGGGTTTTAATTTCTTCAATCCCACTTTTATCAAATTTAGCACCAAGATCAAAAGATTTAGAATTCTTGGAACGCCTTCTAGGTAAAGGTGGATCATATTCAGTCCCATCATTATCAAGATTCATATTGCAAAACAAATATTTAATAGGGGACACATCAATAACTTTTAGATCTTCATCATTATTTTCATTGGAACTAGAAGAACACGCTTCTATAAAGGCATCTTTCTTAGCACGCATCCTAGCGGTTCTTTCTTTGCACTCGCCAATGGAAATTCTCATGGCTTTGAGAGACCCATTGATATCATGCTTAGGTGGAATAGATCTAAGTTTCAAAGAATCAACATCAAGAGCAATTCTATCAACGTTCCTAGCCAAATCATCAATCTTAAACAATTTTTCTTCAATCATTGCATTAAAATTCTGTCGGTGTACTAGAATAGGGGTACCCTAGTACCCCGAACTTGTGCACGGGCAGTTGCAGCACCCCGCGGCAAAGGCTTGCCGGGTGATCGCCAAGATCCCCCAAGGTTCCCTTGGAGCCATCCAAGAACAAAGTATTTAAGCTAAGAAGACAAGACCCCGGCAAGAGGAGCTTGCCGGGAAGGCCAACCAGGGTGCTCCAATGAACTTGCCGCAACGCGCCACGCGCTCCGGCAAGGCAACAAGGCCCCGGCAAGAGGAGCTTGCCGGGAAGACAAACCAAGGTACCTCGAAGCCCGGTGAGCGACAAGCTTCCGGACCCGACAAGATAACAACAGCGGCAAGGCGTTTGCCACGGCAGGCGGCCACTCTGCGCCCACGCTCCAGCGCATCCACCAACGTGTCGCTCTGGGGGCCTCTCCGGGTGTACGTGGCGGGAGGCTGTGCAGCCAGTGGTGCGCAGTGGCATGCGAAGCTGACAAGATTGCCATCGTGGCGAATGGTGGCGCTCCTAACGGTCCTTTTCTGCACTGTTCGGGCGACTCAGACGGGCATTTAATGCCCTTGTCCCCTGCCGTTAGGGTTAGGTAGGGTGCACTATGCAAGCAACTGTATCAACTACCTCGCTTTTTACGTTTTTACCCTCCTATGCGTTGCCACCTGTCGGTGACCCCTTTAGCGTATAAAAGGAGGCCCATGCGCAACGTACGGGAGGTTCGGCTCATAGGTTCAGGGCCTCAGACAGTTTGCTTCGATCCATCCGTAGCCCAGAGAACATCACACTCTCGCTTTGGAGAGCAAGAACACCAGATAATACAACCAGACAAGCAGCAGTAGGAGTGTTATCTCTCCGGAGAGCTCCGAAGCTGGGTAAACTGCTCGTGTGCCTCGCCTCGATTTGCTCTTTGTGCGATCTCCGCCCCCCGCCGAACCGAAAGGGGCCCGGTCCGCCGGCCCCATAGGTGTTCGAGGATCAGTTTCCCCGACATCTTTGGCGCGCCAGGTAGGGGTCATCGAGATTGTGTGAACCTGATCCGGTGTTCACACGAGCTAGATCTTCATTCCCTTCATCAACATGCCACCGAAGAAGAAGACTTCGGCGGCAGCCACTCCGTCCACGTCGTTTCCGCCACCGTTGGAGCAAACGGGTGGTGGAGCGGACGCCGGCGGAAGAACAGCCATCGATGAGGGTGCTCACAGTGCTGCCAAGTCCAAGGACAAGGCTGCACAAACCTCGGCGACTGTACATGTTCCGCGCCACTCTCAGGAGGCGCAAGATCAACAGCACCATGGCGCTCGCAGCACCATGCGCATGATAGACCAAGGCAAAGCTGGCGGATCTCGGGGCGCTCAAGACCAGCATGCACGCCAGCGTGCTGACACGAGCGAGGCACGGTCGCCTGGATGGGATACTGCTCCTTCTAACATAGCTAGAAGTTCGAGCACGTCCCGCTCCTCGCGCCGTCCGCCACTGCCACCCACCACTCCAGCAGAGGCTTTGGCGCGAGCTCAACTTCTCCTAGATTACCCTCCGACGTCGGACAAGATCGACGAATGGAGGGCCACCATTCAGGGTCTCATCGGCTACGCCAACGGCGACACTCCACGGCGGCCGAGCGTGTCGCCGCCGTGGTAGGGTTGCCAGGCACGAGCCGGTGGCGACGAAACGGGTGGAGGTGCAACTACCATGCAATCACCGCCCCGAAGGCCAAGATCGCCGACTCGCCGGATCCACCTCGACAGCGACTCCACTGCTTCGTCGGATCCACGAGCTCGTCGCGATCAGCGCCAAGTTCTTGATGATCGACAAAAAGAAGATGCTCGAACCCGCATCGAGCGCCGAAGAGAAGCGCGACGTCAGTCCGACAAGCGCGTTGGGCCCTCTGTTGACATGCATGCGCCAGGGGAACCAGGCGATCTGCCGTATGCGGTAGGTTGTCCTGCGTTCACTCATGAGCTGCGGCAAGTCCAGTGGCCCAGTACAAAGAACTTCAAGCCAGACGTACCGGAGAAGTACGACGGCAAGATGCATCCATCAGAGTTCCTCAGCATCTACACCATTGCGGTGCAAGCTGCCAGGGAACGAGATGACAAGATCCTTGCCAACTACTTCCCACTGGTGCTCAAGCCCAACGTCAGATCCTGGCTCATGCACTTGCCGGAAAACTCCATATCCTCTTGGGCTGATCTGTGCCATCAGTTTGTCAGCGCCTTCATCGGCAGACACAAGCCTCATGGCCAGGAGAGTGATCTTCATTTGCTCGCCCAGAAGGAAGAAGAGCCCCTGCGCAAGTACATTCAAAGATTCAGCAGTGTGCAGCACAACATCCCAGATGTCCACCCTGCCGCGGTGATCAGCGCATTCCATCAGAATGTGCGAAACCGCAGGATGCGGGAAGAAATGGCAATGTGCAAGATCAGGGACGTCAGTGAGTTATATGCGCTGGCCGACAAGTGTGCGCATGCTGAGGAAGGGAGGAGACTCTCCGGAGAAAATATAGGAGCGGGGGGATCTGACAGTGAAGATACTGCCCCGGCAAGGAAAAACCGGCGGCGGAACAACAGAAGGAGGAAAGGCAAAGAAGTGCTAGTTGTTGAGCAGTTCGGCAACGGTGGTGGCGCCAAGGAAACCAAAGCTGGTGACTCCGGCAAGGAGGTTGCCGCGGAGGTGGCGGTCGCCGACAAGCAGGACGACACCAACAAGCAGTATTGCAAGATTCACCGCACCAAGGGCCGTGATCTCCAGAACTGTAAGAAAGTCGAGCAGCTTGTTGAGCAACAGAAAGCTGAGTACGAGCAGCGCGACAAGGAGAAGGCCCAGGAAGGAGCTGGTGGGTCCGGCAAGAACGTCCCGGCCGAGGAGGACGCCGCGGCAAGGCCAAGCAGCGACAAGGAGACAGACCTCCTCGCGGCCGCGACAAGGATGAAGATGACGGCGACGATGAAGATATGGATGATGAGGAGACTGATGAGCAGGAGTTCCAGAAAGCCACAGAGATCTTGTGCGTTGACGGTGGTGCTTCTCTGCATGCCTCGCACCGCCAGCTCAAGCAGTGAGTGCGAGAAGTTAATGCAGCAGAACCACCCATCGAGTCACGCAAGCCTCTGAAATGGTCTAGCACGCCTATCATCTTTGATATTGAGGACCACCCTGATCGCATAACCGCGGTCGGGTGTTTGCCGATGTTGGTTTCACCAACAATCTGCAACCTCAAGGTCAAAAAGATGCTAGTTGACGGAGGGGCCGGCTTGAACCTGATCTCCTCCACGGTGCTCCAGAAACTCCAGATCCCTGACAGCGAGCTCGAAGAGACCGGTACATTTCAAGGAATCAACCCGGGAAGAAGCAAGCCGAAGGGAAAGATCACGTTACTGGTAACATTTGGCAGTGAGTTGAACTTCAGGACTGAGAGGGTCATGTTTGACGTTGCCGACTTTCCATTACCTTACAATGGAATCCTTGGCCGTCCAGCACTCGCCAAGTTCATGGCAGCCTCTCACTATGCGTACAACGTACTGAAAATGCCAGGCCCAATAAGCGTCATCTCTGTCCCTGGCGACAAGAAGGATGCTCTTATCTGTGCCGACAAGATCTACCGGGAAGCAGCAGCCGCAGCAGAACGCAGGACACTTGCCACTGAAGCTCCCGGGGGGAAGAAGAAGACCAAGTCCGGGAAGATCTCTGATGCTTACTCTGGCAAGCGCACCTCTTCGGAGTGCTGCGTTACCGTCGAGGACGCACCATCGAGCTCCACCGGCAAGTGTAAGAGGGCAATGGCGGCTCCACCTGAGACCAAGAAGGTGTCCGCCAAGGAGGATGGCACTGGTGGTACCTTCACCATCTACGTCACTCTTGACCCCAAATAGGAAAGCGTGCTCATTGCTTTCCTGCGGGCGAATATCGACGTGTTTGCGTGGCAACCGTCTGATATCCCCGGTGTTCCCAGGAAAGTAATTGAGCACCACCTTGCCGTCTGTCCTCATGCGCGGCCCGTCAAGCAGAGAGTCAGAAAGCAGGCAGTGGAGCGCCAAGAATTCATAGCAGAAGAAATCAAGAAGTTGGAAGCAGCAGGCCTTGTCAGAGGAGTACTCCATCCCACGTGGTTGGCCAATCCTGTTGTTGTGCGCAAGGCTAACGGGAAATGGAGACTTTGTATTGACTTCACTGATGTTAATAAAGCTTGTCCCAAAGACCCATTTCCCTTGCCGCGTATTGACAAGATTGTTGACTCCACGACCGGATGTGATTTGCTTTCATTTCTTGATGCATACTCAGGATACCATCAGATCTTCATGGCAGAAGAAGATGAAGAGAAAACCGCATTTATCACCCCGTGTGACACCTACTGCTTCGTACGGATGCCTTTCGGTTTGAAAAATGCTGGTTCAACATTCGCAAGGGTAGTCCACCATGCTTTTGAACCGCAGATGCACAGAAATGTGGAAGCCTACATGGATGACATAGTGGTCAAGAGCAAGAACAGGGCGACCCTAATTCAAGATTTAGACGAGACATTTGCAAACCTGCGCAAGATCAACCTCAAGCTCAACCCCGAGAAGTGTGTGTTTGGAGTGCCCTCCGGCAAGCTTCTCGGGTTCTTCGCGTCTCAGCGGGGAATTGAAGCCAATCCCGACAAGATCAAGGCCATTGAGCAGATCGAAGCACCAAAGCGCGTCAAGGATGTACGAAGACTTGCCGGTTGCGTGGCTGCTCTCAACAGGTTTATCTCGAGATCTGCTGAATGCGCCCTGCCATTTTTCAAAATTTTGAAGAAGGTTGGTCCAATGAAATGGACTCCGGAGGCGGAGGCTGCGTTGCAGGACTTGAAGAGATACCTGCCCTCCACTCCAACACTTGTCGCACCTAAGCCGCAAGAGAAGTTGCTGTTGTATATAGCGGCAACCAATCAAGTGGTTAGTGCTGCGTTAGTGGCGGAGAGAGAGGCAGATGATGAGCCGGCAACGATAGCAGATGCATCCAGCAACAAGCAGGGGGCTTCGCCGACAAGCTCTGGTCCCGACAAAGATGGATCTGCGCAGGAGCACGACAAGATGCAGAAAAGAATGGTGCAGCGCCCAGTTTACTTTCTCAGTTCCCTTCTGCAGGGGGCTAGATCAAGGTACTCTGGTGTGCAGAAGTTGCTTTTCGGCCTCCTCATGGCCTCGATAAAGCTGCGCCATTACTTCCAAGCACATGAGATCACAGTCGTCACTCGCTTTCCGTTGAAGAGGATACTGCAAAATCCAGAGGCAACGGGCAGGATTGTCGAGTGGGCGCTGGAACTGTCAAGTTTTGGCCTAAAGTTTGAGAGCACCTCAACTATCCAAAGCAGAGCATTGGCAGAGTTCGTAGCAGAGTGGACGCCAACCCCAGATGAAGAAATTTCAGAAACGAGCATCCCCGTCAAAGAAGCTCGCAAAGAGTGGTTGATGTACTTTGATGGTGCCTTCTCGCTACAAGGCACCGGCGCAGGCGTGCTGCTTGTCGCACCCACCGGAGAGAACCTCAAGTACGTAGTCCAGATGCACTTTCCCAAAGAGCAAGCAACCAACAATACTGCAGAGTATGAAGGATTACTTGCCGGTCTTAGAATCGCAGCAGACCTTGGGATTAAGAAGCTCATTGTCAGGGGTGACTCACAGCTTGTCGTCCGCCAAGTGAACAAGAACTACCAGAGTCCATTGATGGAAGCGTATGTCGATGAAGTGAGGAAGCTAGAAGAGCACTTTGACGGCCTACAAATGGAGCATATCCCAAGAGCTTAGAATGATATTGCTGACGATCTGCCAAAATGCGCCGCACTAAAGTTACCTGTGGAACCAGGGATCTTTGTGCTCAAGTTGACTCAACCTTCCATAACACCATCAACTGGACAAAGCAAGAAGAGGAAGTTGATTTCTGGTGACTACTTTCCGGCAGAGCTCCCCGAAGCCGCCGCCAAGAAAGTCCCCAAAATCAACACCAAGAATGCTGAGGGGCAGTCTGCTCCGGCAAGCCTCATGGTTTGTTCCGTTGAAGCAGACGCTCCCGACAAATTTTGCTCTGGCAAGCTTGCCGGGGAACATCAAGCTCCGGCAGGGCCGCAAGTCCTTGCCGTAGAAGCGGATGTTCCCGCAGCAGCAGATATGCCTTTAGTCCTTGTTGTCGAGCCGCAAGCTCCAGCATGGGCATAGCAGATTGTCCATTTCCTTCAGACAGGAGAACTTCCCGAAGAGCAAGAAGAAGCGGAAAGAGTAGCCCGGCAGTCAAGTATGTACAAGTTTGTCGATAGCATACTGTACAGAAGAAGACTCGACGGTGTGAAATTGAAGTGTATTCGCCGGGAAGATGGACAAAAGCTGTTGGCGGAGATACATGGAGGCATATGTGGCCACCACATCGGTGCAAGAGCACTTGCCGGCAAAGCTTTCCGGCAAGGTTTCTTTTGGCCGACAGCCCTCCAGGATGCAACTGCACAAGTAACCAAGTGTGAAGCGTGCCAGTTCCACTCCAAACAGATACACCAGCCAGCTCAAGCTCTCCAGACGATCCCTTTATCCTGGCCATTTTCGGTCTGGGGGCTCGATATCATCGGCCCCTTCCCCCGAGCTGTCGGGGGCTTTGAGTACTTGTATATCGCAATCGACAAGTTCACAAAGTGGCCGGAAGTGCAGCCAGTGAGGAAGGTGACAGCACAGTCAGCAGTCAAGTTCTTCAGGTCAATTGTTTGCCGTTTCGGGATCCCTAACAGGATCATCACCGACAACGGTACGCAATTCACGAGTCGCACCTTCATGCAGTACGTCCAAGACCTTGGCGCCAAGGTCTGCTTCGCTTCTGTTGCTCATCCGAGAAGCAACGGTCAAGCAGAGAGGGCAAATGCTGAAGTGCTGCGCGGGCTCAAGACCAGAACTTTCGACAGGCTGCGCAAGTGCGGAAGAAACTGGATCGAGGAGCTGCCCGTGGTCCTTTGGTCGATCAGAACGACGCCAAATCGAGCCACTGGCCAGACACCTTTCGCTCTAGTCTACGGAGCAGAGGCAGTTCTCCCCACGGAACTCATATACGGATCACCTCGAGTGCTCGCTTATGATGAGCTTGAGCAAGAACAGCTGCGGCAAGACGACGCGCTGCTCCTTGAGGAAGATCGTCTTCAGGCTGCTGTACGAGCTGCTCGATACCAGCAAGCTTTGCGCCGCTATCATAGCCGCAAAGTTAAAGCCAGAAGCTTCGAGGAAGGCGACCTTGTTCTTCGGCGCGTTCAATCCACCAAGAATTCCAACAAGTTGACGCCGAAGTGGGAAGGCCCTTATCGGGTGAGACGAGTCACAAGGCCTGGCGCTGTCTGCCTTGAGACCGAAGATGGCATTCCAGTGAGCAACTCCTGGAACATAGAACATCTTCGTAAGTTTTTCCCATAAGGCGCGGTTGCCGGAACCCGTTCCGTCAACCACCTTTTGTACAAGTCTTGCCGTTGTTGCATGTAATCCTTTGTACAAAGCCGGGCGCAAATCCCGTGCATAAGTAAAACCCCATGTGCTCCGCACAGCTTGTCCATTTCATGCATTAGTTCCTTTCTTGCATGTGATTATCTGACATTTTGTGCAGCACTTGCATCCGGTAAGCAGTAACGAGCCGAAGAGCTCCATATTATTATTTTCTCTTCTTTCTTTTTCTTTTAAAAGGAAAAGAAGGTTCTCTCGCACACAAGTTTGCTGGGGGGGAAGGAGAAGATTGTGGTATGGGCAAGGCGTCGTTCAAGCAAAGACTTGCCTTACCGGGAAGCAAATGATAGAAAAGCTAAGTTGCTAGAGTTTGAGAAATCAGTTTTTAAATTTTTAGAGTTATCTTCCTCGAACGACCCTGCTTTGTATGGAAAACCTGTGCGCGGAGGAACCAACTCGTGGCTAGTTGCGCCCTCACTTTGTTTCGAGTCTGCTCAACAGCTTGAGTGTGCTGCATCTAGTCGCGACAAAGTTTCTTGTCGGAAGCAGCGCCGCCAGCAGGCTGCTGAAGTTCCGCACTCAGCGCTCGCGGCTCGGGCGCTTGCGCGGACAAGTTCCCTAGAAGCGTAGGGTAAAAGCATACAAAGGAAGGAATCTAGTAGAGGAAATAACATTGCAATTGATAACAGAACTAAAGTTATATTACAAGATAACTTGTCGCAACTCTAATAGACTGTTTTCATAACATGATTAGCAGCGACAAGGGAAAAGAAGAAATGGGCGGCCTAATCTACGCGTCTGCCCTCGACTCTCTTAATCTCACTCACCTTGTCCACGATGGGTGCGACAAGGGCCTTGAGTGCGTCCAGATCGGCGTCAGGCGGCAAGGACCTGAGGACGTTGGTGAAGTTGAGGCCTGGATTGCGGAAGGCCACCTTCATCAGCACTTTCTGGAGAACCCCGGCGCAGATTTTGCGCGACTCATCGGCCAGCTGCTTCGGGATCCTTTCCCGGAGCCGCTGGAGTGCCGTCGCCACGCCCTTGAAGAATAGGCTGAGCTTGGCGCTGGGTTGAAGGCTCTCGTCGGAAGGATATCCAAAGTCCTCCATCCCTAGCTGCGCCAGCTCCTCGTTGATGACGGCGGCAGTGTTCACCAGACCCTCGGTCCAGTGCTCCACTGTGTCCCTGAACGAGTTCTGGGTAACTGCAATGCTCTCCAGCAGCGCCGCGTCAGCCTTGACCTTCTCCGCCAAGGTCTTCTCCCGCTCCTTGGCGGCCTCCAGTGTCTGCGTCAGCGTGGCCAGCTTCAGCTCCAGGTCTGCTTTGGAATCCTTGGCGGCTCTGAGCTCCTTGCCCCTCTCAGCGAGAAGGCCTTGCAGCTCAACGTGTGCGGCAGCATCCTTCTCGCGCTCACGCTTGAGCGCGGCAAGCTCCTCGCCGCTCTTCCCAATATCGGCCTCCAGCCGCGCCACCTTCTCCTCTAGCTCTTTCTTGGCGGCCTCTGCTGTTGCCGCGGCATCTTTTGCCTCCTTGAGCGCCCTGCCAAGTGCTCGCTCGCGCTCGGCGAGCTCTTCCTCGTAGCTGTCGAGGTGGGCCTTCCACTGCACTAGCTCGCCTTCCCGCGCGGACTGCTTCTCGGCAGCAAGCCTTTGTTCCTCCTCAGCCACGGCCTTCTCGAGAAGAAAGGTCGTGCGCTCCTCGTCTACTCGCTCCCGCTCCTGCGCCAGGGATCGAAGAGCTTCTTGATTTTGTCCCCGGAGCTCCTCCGCGCGCTTCTCCATGTCAACTCCCGCCTTCGTGACAAGCGCTTCCCGGGAAGTCAGCTTGGCTTGCCGGGTGTGGTAGAGTGACAGCAGCTTCCGCAGTAGCTGCTCCTCCTTAGGCTCGCCGCTGCTGCTGCCGGGCGCGTCAACTAATGATAGCCCAGCAGAGGCGAGCACCTCCCCGTCAAAAATCTCCCCCTCGACTGGCGCCCTGGAGCTCGACATCCAGGGTAGCTTGATGAAGATGTTGTCACCGACCTGCAAGTAGGCGCCGGGCTGGGGCTCCTCGGAGCCCGGCTCCGCGGATGCGGCAGAGGGTTCGTCGGTCGGTGCAGCGCCCGGCGCTCCTGCGGCCTCAGGGTCGTCAGTATGATCGCCCGATCCCTCGCCGGCTTCCGCAGCAGCAGCCCCGGCGGCCTCCTCGCCGGCGGTCTCATCAGCACCGGCACCTTCCTCGCCGGCGCCCTCTGTCTCCATTGGCTCAGCCGAAGATGGGTCTGAAGAACGAAGAAGGGAGGAAAATCAATCAAAAATTCAAGGAAAGAAAAACAGAAGAAGCAGAACCCAAGGGAAAGTTTTTGGGCAAGTGGATTACTTGCGCCAAGATCTTCAGTTGCGGCCTTGGTCGCCGCAGGATCAGCAGTGCCGTCCCTTGTCGGAGAGTCCCCCCTTGCCGGAGAGCGCTCCCTTGCCGGGGACTCCTCCCTTGGCGGCACAGTCGAAGCAGGTGGCACTTCGGGACCGGCCTCCGGGCGCTCCTGATGAGGCTGCTCTGCTCCTGCACAAGTCAACAAGCAAGATATCAGCGAAGGAAAAAGCACTCAAGCGCGCCCGGCAGCAGAAGGTTAAACTATGAACTTACGCTGGGGGCTGCTTTGAGGAGTGATCGCCGGGTCCGTCAAGGTGATCTCGGACCCACCACCTATCGACAAGGTGGGGTCATCTTCGATGACGATCACCGCGGCCTTGGCCCTCTTCGCCGCTCTCTGGGCCAGTGTTCTGAAAAGAAAGGAGTCTAGATTGGAGCAAGTCAGATACAAGATATAAACAGCAAGATTAAAGGATTATAAGGGCACCAAAGAAACTCACTCTTCTTCCTCCTCATCGGAGCTGAGCGCGGAAAGATCAAAGTCCGGCCCTCCTCCGGTGTGGCAAGGTGGAGGAGTAGGATCCCTTGCCCGCTTGGCGGGGGCGGCGGCGTTGGCCCGGGAAGATCCCGCTCCAGTTGCCGTTGTTGCATGAGGCGCTCCCGCGGCAACATTGCTTGCTGCGGTAGAGCGCGTCACGTGGCTCGGTGGCTGTGGAGCCGGCTGCCGCCCTGCTGCGTCCCCGGCCCTGCGAAGGTGCCTCCTTGGTGGGGCCGGGGGCTCCGCCTGCGGCAAGCTCTCTGAAGGTTCAGCCTCCTCCTCGCCGGCCTCGCTTGACTCGGCTTCAGAACCGGCAGGCTCCTCCTCGCCCATGAACTCCGCGCGTTCGGCAAGGTTTGCCGCCTCTACAGCCTCCGCCTCGTCCACAGTAAACCCAAACACACCCGCAGCAGCTGCGGCCGCAGCCTCTTCCGCCCTAGTAGCGATGAGCTGCAGCTCCTCGTCGGTGGTGTCATGGGTGAGGCTCTTCTGCTCGTCGGCGCGGACCGGCAATTCCTCCAAGGTGTCGAAGAACGCTCGCACAACGTCGTCCGCAGGCTCTTGCCAAGTTGGGACGATGCCGTGTGAATCGCACAACGGCATCATGGCGCGGATCCGGTCAAGCGAAGAGTTATTGCACAAAGGAACTACGCACCTCGGCAGTGTGAATGGGCGCTGGGGGTCGCGTTTGAATAACTCCAAGAGCATTGCATCCAACTCCAAGACAGTGAAGTTGTAGTTGAGGCCCGGCCGCAGCCTCATGATGTCCGCCGAATTCTTAAATTCCCAGGCGGGCCTCCTCCTCTCCTGCAGGGGGGCAATGTGGCGGCGGAGGAAATCTGCCCCGACAGCACCTACGGTGAGCCCGGCAAGCCTAAGGCGAAGAATCCTAGTGATGGCGATCTTCAGCCTCTCGTCTTCCGGGGCCACGTTGCTCCAGTCATTGCCGCGCACTATTGGAGTTTGGCGCACGGCTGTGAAGGGCTGCGGATCCACCTCGACGATCCAACACCACTCTGTCTCCACTCCTCCCACTTGCTGCGGAGCTCACCCTCCAAGTACGCATCTTTCTTGCCGACTCTCGAGATCCAAGCAATCCCTCCGGCAAGCGGCTCTCCTCTCTCTACCCGAGGCATGAAATAATGGCGGAAAAGGGCTACACTAGGGTGGACTCCGACAAAGTTTTCACACAAGTGTGCGAAAACTGCCATGGTCAAGACAGCATTGGGGGTGAAGTCAAGGAGGCGGAAGCCATACGTGTTCATAATGTCACAAAAGAACTCCGAGAAGGGCGGGCAGAGCCCGCAGTAGACGAATAGCGGGAAGAACGGGTACCCATTTGGAGCCGACTCCGAGGCAGCGGCCGGGAGTACCCTCGTGCGCGGATGCGCACGTGTCTCCGTCGCCCAAAAGAGGTAGAAGTACTCCCTCAGCTCCTGCATGCCGAGCTGGGGGGTGAAGATTGCCCGCTCCTTCCGCAGCGCCGCGAGCCGCTGCGCCTCGGCCGACTTCACGCCCTTTCCCTTGTCGGCTTTCGGGGCCATGGCGGAGGTGGTGGAGAAGGTCGACGACGTGGTGATGCTGGTGGCAATGGGGGGGCGGAGCGCTGCTCTCTCGGCTCCGAGAAGAAGGGGGGAGCGGCGGAGTTTGTGAAGAAGGAGTAGCAGCAACCAGCGAGGGGGAACGAACTGCCCCTGTTTCCTCTGCTTATAAAGAGGGACGGGGCGGACGTTTCGCCCTTCCTAATAAACAACCACCCACGATCTCCCCCACGATGCCGCATTCAACGCGTGCCATTATGGGGGAGCGCGGTGGATACAGAGCGAGATTTGGTGTAGCCCAGCCCGCATGTGTCCGTGCCCTGTCTTGGGCCTGGCCCAACAGTGCTCGGCACCGTGTCTGGCCCAGGCCCGGGGGCTCCTGTCGGTGTACTAGAATAGGGCTACCCTAGTACCCTGAACTTGTGCACGCCGGGTGATCGCCAAGATCCCCCAAGGTTCCCTTGGAGCCATCCAAGAACAAAGTATTTAAGCTAAGAAGACAAGACCCCGGCAAGAGGAGCTTGCCGGGAAGGCCAACCAGGGCGCTCCAATGAACTTGCCGCAACGCGCCACGCGCTCCGGCAAGGCAACAAGGCCCCGGCAAGAGGAGCTTGCCGGGAAGACAAACCAAGGTACCTCGAAGCCCGGTGAGCGACAAGCTTCCGGTCCCGACAAGATAACAACAGCGGCAAGGTGTTTGCCGCGGCAGGCGGCCACTCTGCGCCCACGCTCCAGCGCATCCACCAACGTGTCGCTCTGGGGGCCTCTCCGGGCGTACGTGGCGGGAGGCTGTGCAGCCAGTGGTGCGTAGTGGCATGCGAAGCTGACAAGATTGCCATCATGGCGAACGGTGGCGCCCCTAACGGTCCTTTTCTGCACTGTTCGGGCGACTCAGACGGGCATTTAATGCCCTTGTCCCCTGCCGTCAGGGTTAGGTAGGGTGCACTGTGCAAGCAACTGTATCAACTACCTCGCTTTTTACGTTTTTACCCTCCTCTGCGTTGCCACCTGTCGGTGACCCCTTTAGCGTATAAAAGGAGGCCCATGTGCAATGTAGGGGAGGTTCGGCTCATAGGTTCGGGGCCTCAGACAGTTTTCTTCGATCCATCCGTAGCCCAGAGAACATCACACTCTCGCTTTGGAGAGCAAGAACACCAGGTAATACAACCAGACAAGCAGCAGTAGGAGTGTTATCTCTCCGGAGAGCTCCGAAGCTGGGTAAACTGCTCGTGTGCCTCGCCTCGATCTGCTCTTTGTGCGATCTCCGCCCCCCGCCGAACCGAAAGGGGCCCGGTCCGCCGGCCCCATAGGTGTTCGAGGATCAGTTTCCCCGACAAATTCTTTTGCGAAGTAATAAATTCTTTAATATTAGAATCAAAATCAGAGTGCATCTTATTATAATTTCCATAAGAATTGTTGTAGGAATTACCATAATTATTAGAGGGATTACTAGGATAAGGACTAGGATTGAAATTTCCTCTATACGCGTTGTTACCAAAATTGTTCCTGCCAACAAAATTCACATCCATAGATTCATTACTACTCTCAATCAAAGTAGACAAGGGCATACCATTAGGATCAGAGGAAACACTCTTATTAGCAAATAATTTCATAAGTTCATCCATCTTTCCACTCAAAACATTAATTTCTTCTATCACATGCACCTTTTTATTAGTAGATCTTTCAGTATGCCATTGAGAATAATTAACCATAATATTATCTAGGAGTTTAGTAGCTTCTCCTAAAGTGATTTCCATAAAAGTGCCTCCCGCAGCCGAATCTAAAAGATTTCTAGAAGCAAAATTCAATCCGGCATAAATTTTTTGTATAATCATCCACAAATTTAAACCATGAGTAGGGCAATTATGTATCATTAATTTCATTCTCTCCCAAGCTTGTGCAACATGTTCATGATCAAGTTGCTTAAAGTTCATAATATTGTTTCTAAGAGAGATGATTTTAGTGGGAGGAAAATACTTAGAGATAAAAGCATCTTTGCACTTGTTCCATGAATAAATACTATTTTTAGGCAAAGACGAAAACCAAGCTTTAGCACGATCTCTAAGCGAAAAAGGAAATAGCTTTAATTTAACAATATCATTATCCACATCTTTCTTCTTTTGCATGTCACACAAATCAATGAAGCTATTTATATGGGTAGCGGCATCTTCACTAGGAAGGCCGGAGAACGGATCTTTCATAACAAGATTCAACAAAGCAGTATTAATTTCACAAGATTCAGCATCGGTAAGAGGAGCAATCGGAGTGCTAATAAAATCGTTGTTGTTGGTATTGGTGAAGTCACACAATTTAGTATTATCTTGAGCCATCGCGACAAACAAGCAAACTAACACACAAGCAAACAAAAAGCAAGCGGGCAAAAAGAGGCGAATAGAGGGAGGATAGAGATAGAGAGAGGGCGAATAAAACGGCAAGGGTGAAGTGGGGGAGAGGAAAATGAGAGGCAAATGGCAAATAATGTAATGCGGGAGATAAGGGTATGTGATGGGTACTTGGTATGTTTGACTTTTGCATAGACCTCCCCGGCAATGGCGCCAGAAATCCTTCTTGCTACCTCTTTTAGCACTGCGTTGGTTTTCCTCGACGAGGAAGGGATGATGCAGCAAAGTAGCGTAAGTATTTCCCTCAGTTTTTTAGAACCAAGGTATCAATCCAGTAGGAGGATACGCGCGAGTCCCTCGTACCTGCACAAAACAAATAAATCCTCACAACCAACGCAAATAGGGGTTGTCAATCCCTATAAGGCCACTTACAAGAGTGAGATCTGATAGATATGATAAGACAATATTTTTGGTATTTTTATGATAAAGATGCAAAGTAAAATAAAGGCAAAATAAATAGCAAAGTAAATAATTAAGTAGTAGGAGATTGATATGATAAAGATAGCTAATTTTTTTTTAAAATAATACATTTTTTTATTAATTTGCACAAATATTATGCTCAAAAAATAATTTTTGAAAATAATACACCGTTGGCCCGCAGCAGGCCGAGTGGACCTAGTCGGCCCACATCAGGCCGACTGAGTCCCTATCGGCTAGCTGCTGACTGATTGGCCTGTCGGTCACCAGTTGAGGTCCAGTCGGCCAGTAGTGGGCCGACAGAGCCTAATTGGCCTGCTGTGGGCCGACAGCGACTAATTGGCCAGTTGCGGGCCGACAGGGACTAATTGGCCTTCTGTGGGCTGACTGGTGCATGGCACCATTTTTTCCCCGAACGCTCCCTGGATTTTTTATAAACTATGGCGTATTTCGTGCAACCCTTTGCCCGTAATATTTTCCCGCCATATGTTCGCGCCAACTCTTTCCCGCCATATGTTCGCGCCAACTCTTTCCCGCCATATGTTCGCGCCAACTCTTTCCCGCCACCCGTTTCCCGCCATATGTTCGCGCCAGCTCTTTCCCGCCACCCGTTTCCCGCCACCCGTTTCCCGCCAATCGTTTTCCGCCATACCACAGTCGTTCTTTCCCGCCATTTTCTCATGCCTACCTATAAAACCCCCTTCAGACAGAGGAGGATAAGCATTCCAGTGTAGTGTAGTTGAGATGTCCCATTATCCTTTTGATCGTAGTTTTCACCCTGAGATGAGCAGGACTCTTCTGAGGCTAGCTACCGATTTCAGGATGGACAATAGGATAGTTCCATGGGACGAACTCACCGGTAGTGACACCATAATGAATGAGTTGGCTCACGAATTACGTATGTCTGGGTGGCCTGAAAGGACCTATGAGGAGGTACGTATAGAACTTCTTAGGTTTCATGCAAGGTGGAAGAAGGTAGTGGAGACGGAGAGTGAAACTTTCAGAAGGACTGCAGAAAAGCATCCATTTTTATGACTGAGGAGAGCGAGGACGAAGATGATATCTTCATGCCGCCGCTTCCGGGTTCTGCATCGTCAAAGAGCAAGAGTTTTGCAGCGTCCAAGGGCAAGAGTACTGCATCCTCGAAGGGCAAGAGTTCTGCATCGTCCAAGGGTAAGAGTTCTGCATCCTCGAAGGGCAAGAGTTCTGCATCGACGGAGGATGACGATGATGACTTCATGTAGTTTTTATGATGTATGTTGTAAGTTTAGTCGTATGTATCGTTAATTTAGATGTAGTTCTATCTAGTTGTTTATACTGTCTTGTTGTACGAGCATTATGTTCTATCTAAATATGATGTTGTAGTTCGGATAACAGAGTACTAAAATAGAGTAGGCATATGTCTCATACATAAGTACATAGTCATTTGTCTCATACATAGAATAGACATAAGTCTCATACATAAGTAGATGGTCATGTCTCTACTGATAGATGGAAGCGTCAGTGACGACATCTGGCCTGGCGGGGAGGCGGATCTGGAAGCGGCGACCATCCGAACCTGTTAGGTGGCCTAATGTTACGAGGAGGAATTTCAGACTCTCCCTGGTCATGCTGTGTATCCTGTGTCGGGCCTGGTGGAGGAGTCGAATACATGTTCATCCACTGGGTGTGCTGCGACATCTAAGCATGTATGTTCTCCTCGGGATGTTGATCACTCCCCCACGTATCATGTGATGCTGACATAGACGCATGATATCCGTAGTCTCCTGCACGATGGAACGTTTAGTCATGAAGAATGAGGTCGCCTCAATTAATATTGAAAACAATAAAAATGAAGACACTTACCTGCTGGTTGTGACGGTTGCTCTGGCTGAAACACGAAGCTCGACGAGGGACCGTGCTGTTGTGGCTGTGGAGAAAACATGAAGCTCGACGAGGGACCGTGTTGCTGTGGCTGTGGAGAAAACATGAAGCTCGACGTGGGACCATATTGTTGTGGTTGTGTCGGGGAAACTGATCCTCGAACACCTATGGGGCCGGCGGACCGGGCCCCTTTCGGTTCGGCGGGGGGCGGAGATCGCACAAAGAGCAGATCGAGGCGAGGCACACGAGCAGTTTACCCAGCTTCGGAGCTCTCCGGAGAGATAACACTCCTACTGCTGCTTGTCTGGTTGTATTATCTGGTGTTCTTGCTCTCCAAAGCGAGAGTGTGATGTTCTCTGGGCTACGGATGGATCGAAGCAAACTGTCTGAGGCCCCGAACCTATGAGCCGAACCTCCCCTACGTTGCGCATGGGCCTCCTTTTATACGCTAAAGGGGTCACCGACAGGTGGCAATGCAGAGGAGGGTAAAAACGTAAAAAGCGAGGTAGTTGATACAGTTGCTTGCACAGTGCACCCTACCTAACCCTGACGGCAGGGGACAAGGGCATTAAATGCCCGTCTGAGTCGCCCGAACAGTGCAGAAAAGGACCGTTAGGGGCGCCACCGTTCGCCACGATGGCAATCTTGTCAGCTTCGCATGCCACTGCGCACCACTGGCTGCACAGCCTCCCGCCACGTACGCCCGGAGAGGCCCCCAGAGCGACACGTTGGTGGATGCGCTGGAGCGTGGGCGCAGAGTGGCCGCCTGCCGCGGCAAACGCCTTGCCGTTGTTGTTATCTTGTCGGGTCCGGAAGCTTGTCGCTCACCGGGCTTCGAGGTACCTTGGTTTGTCTTCCCGGCAAGCTCCTCTTGCCGGGGCCTTGTTGCCTTGCCGGAGCGCGTGGCGCGTTGCGGCAAGTTCATTGGAGCGCCCTGGTTGGCCTTCCCGGCAAGCTCCTCTTGCCGGGGTCTTGTCTTCTTAGCTTAAATACTTTGTTCTTGGATGGCTCCAAGGGAACCTTGGGGGATCTTGGCGATCACCCGGCAAGCCTTTGCCGCGGGGTGCTGCAACTGCCCGTGCACAAGTTCGGGGTACTAGGGTACCCGTATTCTAGTACACCGACAAGAGCCCCCGGGCCTAGGCCAGACACGGTGCCGAGCGCTGTTGGGCCAGGCCCAAGACAGGGCACGGGCACATGCGGGCTGGGCTACACCAAATCTCGCTCCGTATCCACCGCGCTCCCCCATAACAGCACGCGTTGAATGCGGCATCGTGGGGGAGATCATGGGTGGTTTTTTATTAGGAAGGGCGAAACGTCCGCCCCGTCCCTCTTTATAAGCAGAGGAAACAGGGGCAGTTCGTTCCCCCTCGCTGGTTGCTGCTACTCCTTCTTCACAAACTCCGCCGCTCCCCCCTTCTTCTCGAAGCCGAGAGAGCAGCGCTCCGCCCCCCCCCCCATTGCCACCAGCATCACCACGCCGTCGACCTTCTCCACCACCTCCGCCATGGCCCCGAAATCCGACAAGGGAAAGGGCGTGAAGTCGGCCGAGGCGCAGCGGCTCGCGGCGCTGCAGAAGGACCGGGCGATCTTCACCCCCCAGCTCGGCGTGCAGGAGCTGAGGGAGTACTTCTACCTCTTTTGGGCGACGGAGACGCGTGCGCATCCGCGCACGAGGGTACTCCCGGTCGCTGCCTCAGAGTCGGCTCCAAATGGGTACCCGTTCTTCCCGCTATTCTTCTACTGCGGGCTCTGCCCGCCCTTCTCGGAGTTCTTTTGTGACATTATGAACACGTATGGCTTCCGCCTCCTTGACTTCACCCCCAATGCTGTCTTGACCATGGCAGTTTTCGCACACTTGTGCGAAAACTTTGTCGGAGTCCACCCTAGTGTAGCCCTTTTCCGCCATTATTTCATGCCTCGGGTAGAGAGAGGAGAGCCGCTTGTCGGAGGGATTGCTTGGATCTCGAGAGTCGGCAAGAAAGATGCGTACTTGGAGGGTGAGCTCCGCAGCAAGTGGGAGGAGTGGAGAGCGGAGTGGTGTTGGATCGTCGAGGAGGATCCACAGCCCTTCACCGCCGTGCGCCAAACTCCAATAGTGCGTGGCAATGACTGGAGCAACGTGGCCCCGGAAGACGAGAGGCTGAAGATCGCCATCACTAGGATTTTTCACCTCAGGCTTGCCGGGCTCACCGTAGGTGCTGTCGGGGCAGATTTCCTCCGCCGCCGCATTGCCCCCCTGCAGGAGAGGAGGAGGCCCGCCTGGGAATTTAAGAATTCGGCGGACATCATGAGGCTGCGGCCGGGCCTCAACTACAACTTCACTGTCTTGGAGTTGGATGCAATGCTCTTGGAGTTATTCAAACGCGACCCCCAGCACCCATTCACACTGCCGAGGTGCGTAGTTCCTTTGTGCAATAACTCTTCGATTGACCGGATCCGCGCCATGATGCTGTTGTGCGATTCACACGGCATCGTCCCAACTTGGCAAGAGCCTGCGGACGACGTTGTGCGAGCATTCTTCGACACCTTGGAGGAATTGCCGGTCCGCGCCGACGAGCAGAAGAGCCTCACCCGTGACACCACCGACGAGGAGCTGCAGCTCATCGCTACTAGGGCGGAAGAGGCTGCGGCCGCAGCTGCTGCGGGTGTGTTTGGGTTTACTGTGGAGGAGGCGGAGGCTCCAGAGGCGGCAAACCTTGCCGAACGCGCGGAGTTCATGGGCGAGGAGGAGCCTGCCGGTTCTGAAGCCGAGTCGAGCGAGGCCGGCGAGGAGGAGGCTGAACCTTCAGAGAGCTTGCTGCAGGCGGATCCCCCGGCCCCGCCAAGGAGGTTCCTTCGCAAGGCCGGGGAGCAGCAGGGCGGCAGCCGGCTCCACAGCCACCGAGCCGCGCGACGCGCTCTACCGCGGCAAGCAATGTTGCCGCGGGAGCGCCTCATGCAATAGCGGCAACTGGAGCGGGATCTTCCTGGGCCACCGCCGCCGCCCCCGACAAGCGGGCAAGGGATCCTACTCCTCCACCTCGCCGCACCGGAGGAGGGCCGGACTTCGATCTTTCCGCGCTCAGCTCCGATGAGGAGGAAGAAGAGTGAGTTTCTTTGGTGCCCTTATAATCCTTTAATCTTGCTGTTTATATCTTGTATCTGACTTGCTCCAATCTGGACTCCTTTCTTTTCAGAACACTGGCCCAGAGAGCGGCGAAGAGGGCCAAGGCCGCGGTGATCGTCATCGAAGATGACCCCACCTTGTCGATAGGTGGTGGGTCCGAGATCACCTTGACGGACCCGGCGATCACTCCTCAAAGCAGCCCCCAGCGTAAGTTCATAGTTTAACCTTCTGCTGTCGGGCGCGCTTGAGTGCTTTTTCCTTCGCTGATATCTTGCTTGTTGACTTGTGCAGGAGCAGAGCAGCCTCATCAGGAGCGCCCGGAGGCCGGTCCCGAAGTGTCACCTGCTTCGACTGCACCGCCAAGGGAGGAGTCCCCGGCAAGGGAGCGCTCTCCGGCAAGGGGGGACTCTCCGACAAGGGACGGCACTGCTGATCCTGCGGCGACCGAGACCGCAACTGAAGATCTTGGCGCAGGTAATCCACTTGCCCAAAAACTTTCCCTTGGGTTCTGCTTCTTCTGTTTTTCTTTCCTTGAATTTTTGATTGATTTTCCTCCCTTCTTCGTTCTTCAGACCCATCTTCGGCTGAGCCAATGGAGACAGAGGGCGCCGGCGAGGAAGGTGCCGGTGCTGATGAGACCGCCGGCGAGGAGGCCGCCGGGGCTGCTGCTGCGGAAGCCGGCGAGGGATCGGGCGATCGTACTAACGACCCTGAGGCCGCAGGAGCGCCGGGCGCTGCACCGACCGACAAACCCTCTGCCGCTTCCGTGGAGCCGGGCTCCGAGTAGCCCCAGCCCGGCGCCTACTTGCAGGCCGGTGACAACATCTTCATCAAGCTACCCTGGGCGTCGAGCTCCAGGGCGCCAGTCGAGGGGGAGATTTTTGATGGGGAGGTGCTCGCCTCTGCTGGGCTGTCATTAGTTGACACGCCCGGCAGCAGCAGCGGCGAGCCTGAGGAGGAGGAGCTGCTGCGGAAGCTGCTGTCACTCTACCGCACCCGGCAAGCCAAGCTGGCTTCCTGGGAAGCGCTTGTCACGAAGGCGGGAGTTGACATGGAGAAGCGCGCGGAGGAGCTCCGGGGACAAAATCAAGAAGCTCTTCGATCCCTGGCGTAGGAGCGGGAGCGACTAGACGAGGAGCGCACGACCTTTCTTCTCGAGAAGGCCGAGGCTGAGGAGGAACAAAGGCTTGCTGCCGAGAAGCAGTCCGCGCGGGAAGGCGAGCTAGTGCAGCGGAAGGCCCACCTCAACAACTACGAGGAAGAGCTCGCCGAGCGCGAGCGAGCACTTGGCGGGGCGCTCAAGGAGGCAAAGGATGCCGCGGCAACTGCAGAGGCCGCCAAGAAAGAGCTAGAGGAGAAGGTGGCGCGGCTGGAGGCCGATATTGGGAAGAGCGGCGAGGAGCTTGCCGCGCTCAAGCGTGAGCGCGAGAAGGATGCTGCCGCACACGGTGAGCTGCAAGGCCTTCTCGCTGAGAGGGGCAAGGAGCTCAGAGCCGCCAAGGATTCCAAAGCAGACCTGGAGCTGAAGCTGGCCACGCTGACGCAGACACTGGAGGCCGCCAAGGAGCGGGAGAAGACCTTGGCGGAGAAGGTCAAGGCTGACGCGGCGCTGCTGGAGAGCATTGCAGTTACCCAGAACTCGTTCAGGGACACAGTGGAGCACTGGACCGAGAGTCTGGTGAACACTGCCGCCGTCATCAACGAGGAGCTGGCGCAGCTGGGGATGGAGGACTTTGGATATCCTTCCGACGAGAGCCTTCAACCCAGCGCCAAGCTCAGCCTATTCTTCAAGGGCGTGGCGACGGCACTCCATCGGCTCCAGGAAAGGATCCCGAAGCAGCTGGCCGACGAGTCACGCAAAATCTGCGCCGGGGTTCTCCAGAAAGTGCTGATGAAGGTGGCCTTCCGCAATCCAGGCCTCAACTTCACCAACGTCCTCAGGTCCTTGCCGCCTGACACCGATCTGGACGCACTCAAGGCCCTTGTCGCACCCATCGTAGACAAGGTGAGTGAGATTAAGAGAGTTGAGGGCGGACGCGTAGATTAGGCCGCCCATTTCTTCTTTTCCCTTGTCGCTGCTAATCATGTTATGAAAACAATCTATTAGAGCTGCGACAAGTTATCTTGTAATATAACTTTATTTCTGTTATCAATTGCAATGTTATTTCCTCTACTAGATTCCTTCCTTTGTATGCTTTTACCCTATGCTTCTAGGGAACTTGTCGGCGCAAGCGCCCGAGCCGCGAGCGCTGAGTGCGGAACTTCAGCAGCCTGCTGGCGGCGCTGCTTCCGACAAGAAACTTTGTCGCGACTAGATGCAGCACACTCAAGCTGTTGAGCGGACTCGAAACAAAGTGAGGGTGCAACTAGCCACGAGTTGGTTCCTCCGCGCACAGGTTTTCCATACAAAGCAGGGTCGTTCGAGGAAGATAACTCTAAAAATTTAAAAACTGATTGCTCAAACTCTAGCAACTTAGCTTTTCTGTCATTTGCTTCCCGGTAAGGCAAGTCTTTGCTTGAACGACGCCTTGCCCATACCACAATCTTCTCCTTCCCCCCCGGCAAACTTGTGTGCGAGAGAACCTTCTTTTCCTTTTAAAAGAAAAAGAAAGAAGAGAAAATAATAATATGGAGCTCTTTGGCTCGTTACTTCTTACCGGATGCAAGTGCTGCACAAAATGTCAGATAATCACATGCAAGAAAGGAACTAACGCATGAAATGGACAAGCTGTGCGGAGCACATGGGGTTTTACTTATGCACGGGATCTGCGCCCGGCTTTGTACAAAGGATTACATGCAACAGCGGCAAGACTTGTACAAAAGGTGGTTGCCGGAACGGGTTCCAACAACCGCGCCTTATGGGAAAAACTTACGAAGATGTTCTATGTTCCAGGAGTTGCTCATTGGAATGCCATCTTCGGTCTCAAGGCGGACAGCGCCAGGCCTTGTGACTCGTCTCACCCGATAAGGGCCTTCCCACTTCGGCGTCAACTTGTTGGAATTCTTGGCGGATTGAACGCGCCGAAGAACAAGGTCGCCTTCCTCGAAGCTTCTGGCTTTAACTTTGCGGCTATGATAGCGGTGCAAAGCTTGCTGGTATCGAGCAGCTCGTACAGCAGCCTGAAGACGATCTTCCTCAAGGAGCAGCGCGTCATCTTGCCGCAGCTGTTCTTGCTCAAGCTCATCATAAGCGAGCACTCGAGGTGATCCGTATACGAGTTCCGTGGGGAGAACTGCCTCTGCTCCGTAGACTAGAGCGAAAGGTGTCTAGCCAGTGGCTCGATTTGGCGTCGTTCTAATCGACCAAAGAACCACTGGCAGCTCCTCGATACAGTTTCTTCCGCACTTGCGCAGCCTGTCCAAAGTTCTGGTCTTGAGCCCGTGCAGCACTTCAGCATTTGCCCTCTCTGCTTGACCGTTGCTTCTCGGATGAGCAACAGAAGCGAAGCAGACCTTGGCGCCAAGGTCTTGGACGTACTGCATGAAGGTGCGACTCGTGAATTGCGTACCGTTGTCGGTGATGATCCTGTTAGGGATCCCGAAACGGCAAACAATTGACCTGAAGAACTTGACTGCTGACTGTTGTCACCTTCCTCACTGGCTGCACTTCCGGCCACTTTGTGAACTTGTCGATTGCGATGTACAAGTATTCAAAGCCCCCGACAGCTCGGGGGAAGGGGCCGATGATATCGAGCCCCCAGACCGAAAATGGCCAGGATAAAGGGATCGTCTGGAGAGCTTGAGCTGGCTGGTGTATCTGTTTGGAGTGGAACTGGCACGCTTCACACTTGGTTACTTGTGCAGTTGCATCCTGGAGGGCTGCCGGCCAAAAGAAACCTTGCCGGAAAGCTTTGCCGGCAAGTGCTCTTGCGCCGATGTGGTGGCCACATATGCCTCCATGTATCTCCGCCAACAGCTTTTGTCCATCTTCCCGGCGAATACACTTCAATTTCACACCGTTGAGTCTTCTTCTGTACAGTATGCTATCGACAAACTGGTACATACTTGACTGCTGGGCTACTCTTTCCGCTTCTTCTTGCTCTTCGGGAAGTTCTCCTGTCTGAAGGAAATGGACAATCTGCTGTGCCCATGCTGGAGCTTGCGGCTCGACAACAAGGACTAAAGGCATATCTGTTGCCGCGGGAACATCCGCTTCTACAGCAAGGACTTGCGGCCCTGCCGGAGCTTGATGTTCCCCGGCAAGCTTGCCAGAGCAAAATTTGTCGGGAGCGTCTGCTTCAACGGAACAAACCATGAGGCTTGCCGGAGCAGACTGCCCCTCAGCATTCTTGGTGTTGATTTTGGGGACTTTCTTGGCGGCGGCTTCGGGGAGCTCTGCCGGGAAGTAGTCACCAGAAATCAACTTCCTCTTCTTGCTTTGTCCAGTTGATGGTGTTACGGAAGGTTGAGTCAACTTGAGCACAAAGATCCCTGGTTCCACAGGTAACTTTAGTGCGGCGCATTTTGATAGATCGTCAGCAATATCATTCTGAGCTCTTGGGATATGCTCCATTTGTAGGCCGTCAAAGTGCTCTTCTAGCTTCCTCACTTCATCGACATACGCTTCCATCAACGGACTCTGGTAGTTCTTGTTCACTTGGCGGATGACAAGCTGTGAGTCACCCCTGACAATGAGCTTCTTAATCCCAAGGTCTGCTGCGATTCTAAGACCGGCAAGTAATCCTTCATACTCTGCAGTATTGTTGGTTGCTTGCTCTTTGGGAAAGTGCATCTGGACTACGTACTTGAGGTGCTCTTCGGTGGGTGCGACAAGCAGCACGCCTGCACCGGCGCCTTGTAGCGAGAAGGCACCATCAAAGTACATTAGCCACTCTTTGCGTGCTTCTTTGACGGGGATGCTTGTTTCTGAAATTTCTTCATCTGGGGTTGGCGTCCACTCTGCTACGAACTCTGCCAATGCTCTGCTTTGGATAGTTGAAGTTCAGCTCACTGCCAAATGTTACCGGCAACGTGATCTTTCCCTTCGGCTTGCTTCTTCCCGGGTTGATTCCTTGAAATGTACCGGTCTCTTCGAGCTCGCTGTCAGGGATCTGGAGTTTCTGGAGCACCGCGGAGGAGATCAGGTTCAAGCCGGCCCCGCCATCAACTAGCATCTTTGTGACCTTGAGGTTGCGGATTGTTGGTGAAACCAACATCGGCAAACACCCGACCGCGGTTATGCGATCAGGGTGGTCCTCAATATCAAAGATGATAGGCGTGCTAGACCATTTCAGAGGCTTGCGTGACTCGATGGGTGGTTCTGCTGCATTAACTTCTCGCACCCACTGCTTGAGCTGGCGGTGCGAGGCATGCAGAGAAGCACCACCGTCAACGCACAGGATCTCTGTGGCTTTCTGGAACTCCTGCTCATCAGTCTCCTCATCATCCATATCTTCATCGTCGCCGTCATCTTCATCCTTGTCGCGGCCGCGAGGAGGTCTGTCTCCTTGTCGCTGCTTGGCCTTGCCGCGGCGTCCTCCTCGGCTGGGACGTTTCTTGCCGGACCCACCAGCTCCTTCCTGGGCCTTCTCCTTGTCGCGCCGCTCGTACTCAGCTTTCTGTTGCTCAACAAGCTGCTCGACTTTCTTACAGTTCTGGAGATCACGGCCCTTGGTGCGGTGAATCTTGCAATACTGCTTGTTGGTGTCGTCCTGCTTGTCGGCGACCGCCACCTCCGCGGCAACCTCCTTGCCGGAGTCACCAGCTTTGGTTTCCTTGGCGCCACCACCGTTGCCGGACTGCTCAACAACTAGCACTTCTTTGCCTTTCCTCCTTCTGTTGTTCCGTCGCCGGTTTTTCCTTGCCGGGGCAGTATCTTCACTGTCAGATCCCCCCGCTCCTATATTTTCTCCGGGGAGTCTCCTCCCTTCCTCAGCACGCGCACACTTGTCGGCCAGCGCATATAACTCACTGACGTCCCTGATCTTGCACATTGCCATTTCTTCCCGCATCCTGCGGTTTCGCACATTCTGATGGAATGCACTGATCACCGCGACAGGGTGGACATCTGGGATGTTGTGCTGCACACTGCTGAATCTTTGAATGTACTTGCGCAGGGGCTCTCCTTCCTTCTGGGCGAGCAAATGAAGATCACTCTCCTGGCCATGAGGCTTGTGTCCGCCGGTGAAGGCGCCGACAAATTGATGGCACAGATCAGCCCAAGAGGATATGGAGTTTTCCGGCAAGTGCATGAGCCAGGATCTGACATTGGGCTTGAGCACCAGCGGGAAGTAGTTGGCAAGGATCTTGTCATCTCGTCCCCCGGCTACTTGCACCGCAATGGTGTAGATGCTGAGGAACTCTGATAGATGCGTCTTGCCGTCGTACTTCTCCGGTACGTCTGGCTTGAAGTTCTTTGTACTGGGCCACTGGACTTGCCGCAGCTCACGAGTGAACGCAGGACAACCTACCGCATACGGCAGATCGCCTGGTTCCCCTGGCGCATGCATGTCAACAGAGGGCCCAGCGCGCTTGTCGGATTAACGTCGCGCTTCTCTTCGGCGCTCGATGCGGGTTTGAGCATCTTCTGGTTGTCGATCATGAAGAACTTGGCGCTGATCGCGACGAGCTCGTGGATCCGACGATGCAGTGGAGTCGCTGTTGAGGTGGATCCAGCGAGTCGGTGATCTTGGCCTTCGAGGCGGTGATTGCATGGTAGTTGCACCTCCACTCGTTTCATCGCCACCGGCTCGCGCTTGGCAACCCTGCCGCGGCGGCGACGCGCTCGGCCGCCGTGGTGTGTCGCCGTTGGCGTAGCCGATGAGACTCTGAATGGTGGCCCTCCATTCATCGATCTTGTCCGACGTAAGAGGGTAATCTAGGACAAGTTGAGCTCGCGCCAAAGCCTCTGCTGGAGTGGTGGGTGGCAGTGGCGGACGGCGCGAGGAGCGGGACGTGCTCGAACTTCTAACTATGTTAGAAGGAGCAGTATCCCGTCCAGGCGACCGTGCCCCGCTCGTGTCAGCACGCTGGAGTGCATGCTGGTCTTGAGCGCCCCGAGATCCGCCAGCTTTGCCTTGGTCTATCATGCGCATGGTGCTGCGAGCGCCATGGTGCTGTTGATCTTGCGCCTCCTGAGAGTGGCACGGAACATGTACAGTCGCCGAGGTTTGTGCAGCCTTGTCCTTGGACTTGGCAGCACTGTGAGCACCCTCATCGACGGCTGTTCTTCCGCCGGCGTCCGCTCCACCACCCGTTTGCTCCAACGGTGGCAGAAACGACGTGGACGGAGTGGCTGCCGCCGAAGTCTTCTTCTTCGGTGGCATGTTGATGAAGGGAATGAAGATCTAGCTCGTGTGAACACCGGATCAGGTTCACACAATCTCGACGCCCCCTACCTGGCGCGCCAAAGATGTCGGGGAAACTGATCCTCGAACACCTATGGGGCCGGTGGACCGGGCCCCTTTCGGTTCGGCGGGGGGCGGAGATCGCACAAAGAGCAGATCGAGGCGAGGCACACGAGCAGTTTACCCAGCTTCGGAGCTCTCCGGAGAGATAACACTCCTACTGCTGCTTGTCTGGTTGTATTATCTGGTGTTCTTGCTCTCCAAAGCGAGAGTGTGATGTTCTCTGGGCTACGGATGGATCGAAGCAAACTGTCTGAGGCCCCGAACCTATGAGCCGAACCTCCCGTACGTTGCGCATGGGCCTCCTTTTATACGCTAAAGGGGTCACCGACAGGTGGCAACGCAGAGGAGGGTAAAAACGTAAAAAGCGAGGTAGTTGATACAGTTGCTTGCACAGTGCACCCTACCTAACCCTGACGGCAGGGGACAAGGGCATTAAATGCCCGTCTGAGTCGCCCGAACAGTGCAGAAAAGGACCGTTAGGGGCGCCACTGTTCGCCACGATGGCAATCTTGTCAGCTTCGCATGCCACTGCGCACCACTACCTCCACAGCCTCCCGCCACGTACGCCCGGAGAGGCCCCCAGAGTGACACGTTGGTGGATGCGCTGGAGCGTGGGCGCAAAGTGGCCGCCTGCCGCGGCAAACGCCTTGCCGCTGTTGTTATCTTGTCGGGTCCGGAAGCTTGTCGCTCACCGGGCTTCGAGGTACCTTGGTTTGTCTTCCCAGCAAGCTCCTCCTGCCGGTGCCTTGTTGCCTTGCCGGAGCGCGTGGCGCGTTGCGGCAAGTTCATTGGAGCGCCCTAGTTGGCCTTCCCGGCAAGCTCCTCTTGCCGGGGTCTTGTCTTCTTAGCTTAAATACTTTTTTCTTGGATGGCTCCAAGGGAACCTTGGGGGATCTTGGCGATCACCCGGCAAGCCTTTGCCGCGGGGTGCTGCAACTGCCCGTGCACAAGTTCGGGGTACTAGGGTACCCCTATTCTAGTACACCGACAGGTTGCTGCCACATTGAACTGCCAGGCTGGTCAGGACGGGGTGGCCTGGTTGTCGGTTGATGTGCTAGACGTGGACGTGGTTGATGTCGGTGCATGGTGTGACGCGACTGCTGCTGCTGGTGCTGAACAACGTCGGTTCTCCGGGTGCACGTGATAGCCTCGTACACAGTCCGTATCTTGTTCTGCATGTCAGTGTGCAAATTAATAAAACACGTATCACTGAAGCCATCCTGGGTGTATCATCTAGTTTTCTTTAGGAGTGCGAGTGACCAGAGGCTCAAGCTTGCGCTCATACCATATCGCGCCACGATGACCCCTATCAATGTCCCCATTCAGCAACCACATTCCCGACATTCCTGCACATAAAAAAATTCAAAACATAGTGCCACACTTAATACAAATTCAGAACATAGTGCCACACTTAATACAAATTCAGAACATAGTGCCACACTTAATACAAATTCAGAACATAGTGCCACACTTAATACAAATTCAGAACATAGTGCCACACTTAATACAAATTCAGAACATAGTGCCACACTTAATACAAATTCAGAACATAGTGCCATACTTAATACAAATTCAGAACATACTACTGCTAGCTTAGCTTCTTCCTCTCGCCCTTACTCCTCTACTGCCTCTTCCTCCTCTTCTTCCCCGGTTGCCTCGTCCACGCCCAGTGACGAAAGTGGGACAATTAGTGTCCCTATGGCCAAATTCATTGCACAGAATGCATTGCCTAGTCGGACCTCCTGCTTCAGATTCATCCATATCATTCCGAATGCGCCGACAGTGCCGTCTGCCTCTACTTGTACGCATATGCTCTGGGTTTGGAATGTAACGCCTTTCAGCGGGGTTGACGCTGTTGAAATTACCCATTGATCGAAAACCCATCAGCTCACCTGTCCAGGTATTGAGGACAGACTCTTTCAGAAAAAATGGAGACACAAATGATATTGCGTCCATTCCAAGCTGCCCGCAAGCAGCAAGTACATGTGAGCAAGGTAGGTGAAGCAACTTCGGTTTGTTGTATGTGCACTCACACGTTGGCCAGGCTTCATTACCAATTTTCACCTCATGCGTCCTCAACTCATTTGCACATCCGAATTTGTTGTTGGCTAAGCGGACCTCAAACCTTCTTTCTTGATTACCGATGGCGACTACAGTGTGTGATCTAGCTTTTTGCATCTTGTTGTCCATGTACTTCATGACTCTTTCACAGTACCGTGTATTCGGGTTGTTGAAGATATGTTGCTCTGCTTTTTGACGTCTATCTCTGAAATACTTGACGGTGCCATAGAAAATACCCTCAACGATGGCTGTAAGTGGCAATGCCCGGTTTCCTTTGAGGACAAAGTTGTATGTTTCTGCGAGGTTTGTTGTCATGACACCGTATCGTGCTCCATGTGTGTCATGTAGCAAAGACCACCTCTCTAGAGGCTCATGCTCTATCCACTGCTCGAAGGTTTTAATCGAACTCCCAAGCCTTCTCCTAGTACCAGGTGGGTCAAAGCCTGGCAGGTCACATAGCCCAACAGGCTCCTCCTCCACGGCCGCTGTTCCTGTTGCCAACTGTGCAGCTACTGCTTCAACATGTGCCCTCACTGCTGCATCTCTTGCAGCTTTCCTGTCCCTCACGTGTCTCTGCATGCACACATTAAGTCTGTCGCATATCAAATTGTACTTCCATAGCTGGTTCTGCTTGCAGAGTTTTTTCAACAGATTCATCAGGTTCTTATTTCTAAACTGCGAGAAGAAATTAGCCCCCAGATGGCGCATGCACCAACGGCTCTGCAAGTCCTGCCATGGAACTTGTTCCTCAGGGCCTGGGTTTGTCAGTGTCCTTATCGCACTGAGTATACCTGCATGCCTGTCATGAAGGATGCACACATTGGGCTTCTCCTTCACAACTGATATTTTCAACTGCCTGAAGAACCATGTCCAACTTTCAATGTTCTCACTCTCCACAAAAGCAAATGCGAGTGGGACGACTTGATTTTGGCCGTCTTGACCTATGGCTATCAGGATCTGACCCTTGTACTTGCCTGTGAGAAAAGTACCGTCAACACATATCACCGGTCGGCAATGCCTGAAAGCTTCGATGCATACACCGAAAGAGAAGAAGAGACGATGCAGCACCCTCACAGTTGGGAACTCTGGCATGAACATGTCTTGGATATCGATATAGGTGCCTAGATTCCGCTGCTGCAGGGTGTGGAGGAGCTGGACAACAGAGTCATATGCATCAAAATAAGAACCAAATCTCCTCTCAAGCGCCGCATGCTTAGCCCTCCAAGCCTTGCCATAAGAAATTATGTACTTGAACCTGGCGAAGACTTTTTTCTGGACTGCCTTCACTTCCATAGCTTTGCCCGGCACTATCTCATCGTAAAACAACCAAGCAATAAGCGTGGATGAAAGGTTGGCATGATCTTGAGGGATGCAGGGAATAAGACAAGTGTGATTAACTAAGTCACTTATCACCCAACTTGTGCCATACTTAGGGAGAAAGCCATGCACCCTGGCAGGACAATCTGCGTTCTTGCATACCATTGTCAGGAATTTCTGACTGGACACCTGAGCTATGAAAACCCTTTGCGTGGACATTGCCCAGTTAATTATTGCATCTTTCAGGGCTTGCTTGTTCGGATACATAGCACCCGTCGCAATATTGTTCTGGTGATATTGCCAGGCTGAATCATGTCCATCATTCACGGTCATTGCAGATGAGAAGTCATGATTCCACGATGCAGGATTCGGGACCTCCTCTGCATTTTCTTCTTCATCTGACTCGTCAGAATCATCGGCATGACCCCTTTCAACATCGGTGTCTTCTTCTTCCATCTGGTCCTGCATGTGCCCATCTACCTCTTCAGCGTCCACCTCGCCATTGTAATCACCATCGGCATTTCCTCCTTCTACCTGACTACTCTACCCTGGTTCATAACCATAAGCATTTCCTCCTTCTACCTGACTGCTCTGTCCTTGTTCGTAACAATGATCTCCAGCATTTGACATAGATAACTGCCTCCCTACACTGCTATGACCAGGATCGTAGCCACCCTCACCTTCATGTGTAGTGACCTCCTTCACGACGGGAAGAACTAAAGCAACAGGATTGCATCCCCTTCGTTCACAACCTTGTAATCACCGCACCCATTCGGAGTCTCGCTCTATCGGCCGCAAATAAAAGTAAATTATTGAACTTGATCGTGTCCACAATGCATGAACACCGACGGTGTGTGTTTCAGTATCAAGACCTAAACTTGCCGCAATCCATTCTTTCAACTGACTGACAGACCATGTTTGAGGTGCGCTCATTGGCACATCTATATGAGTAAATTCACTCAGATCTGCTCCCATCTCAGTTGTTTGGACAGTACCAGGACCATAGCAAAATCTGAAGTTCACTACATCAGACATCTCGGCTCACCTATTTTTTTTCAACAACGTAATACAGGTATTAAGCAACAACTTAATATACCCCCACTTAATATATTTACGTTTACTACCGGAGCAAATAACAATAATCGCACACCGGAACCGAGAAATAAAATGCTCACCACGACCACCTAAATATATTTACGTTACTACCGGAGCAAATAACAATAATTGCACACCGGTACCGGGAAATAAAATGCTTACCACGACTACCTAAATATATTTACATTACTACCGGAGCAAATAACAATAATTGCACGCAACTTCGAAAATAAAAATGTTTGTTCAAATATACCCTTGAAGCGTGCGTGCGAACGACGAACGGCGGCCTTCAATCACCGGAACTGGAGCCGGAAACTCCACCAAACTACCAGAGCTTCACCTCCACCACACTGCCCCAGCTTCACCACCACCATCCCCACCTCCACCACTGCCAGAACCTCCACCAATGCGCTGAAAAAATGCTCCAACAAAATGCTCACCACAACCACCACAAGCTACCCCATCAGTAGATCGAGGTCTCTTTTGGCTCCCCTAACTATGTAGAACCCATTCACGGTGCCAAATCCGCGAAAAAACGGGGCATTTTGGTGTATTAATTGGAGCTAGTTCGTGTAAGAGAGAGGAGGAAGGAAGAACAGAGAGAAACTTGCGGTGGGAGAAAGGGAAAGAAGAAGGAGAGGAGAAAGAGGCGTGCGCTGCGGGGCCGGCTCCCTGTCGGCCAGCAGCTGGCCGATCGGTCGGCAGCTGGCTGACTGGGTCGCCCGTGACCCAGCCCCCGCCGACAGCCAGCGCCCGACGTGGCCTGGCCAATAGTCGGCCTCCGCGTGGCCGAGAAGCCACCTGTCGGCTCGCAGGTGGCCGATAAGGCCCAGTCGGCCTGCTGCTAGCTGACTAGGACCAGTCGGCCAGCTACTGGCCGACGGTGTATTATTTTTGAAAATAATTTTTTGGGCGTAATATTTGTGCAAATTACTAAAAAAATGTATTATTTTAAAAAAATTGGCATAAAGATAGACCCGGTGGCCATAGGTTTCACTACTGGCTTCTCTCGAGAGCATAAATATTCTACGGTGGGTGAACAAATTACTGTTGAGCAATTGACAGAATTGATCATAGTTATGAGAATATCTAGGTATGATCATGTATATAGGCATCACGTCCGAGACAAGTAGACCGACTCCTGCCTGCATCTACTAATATTACTCCACACATCGACCGCTATCCAGCATGCATCTAGAGTATTAAGTAAAAACAGAGTAACGCCTTAAGCAAGATGACATGATGTAGAGGGATAGACTCATGCAATATGAAGAAAACCCCATCTTGTTATTCTCGATGGCAACAATACAATACGTGCCTGGCTGCCCTTACTGTCACCAGGAAAGGAGACCGCAAGATTGAACCCAAAGCTAAGCACTTCTCCCATTGCAAGAAAGATCAATCTAGTAGGCCAAACCAAACTGATAATTCGAAGAGACTTGCAAAGATAACCAATCATACATAAAAGAATTCAGAGAAGATTCAAATATTATTCATAGATAGACTTGATCATAAACTCACAATTCATCGGTCTCAACAAACACACCGCAAAAAGAAGATTACATCAAATAGATCTCCACAAGAGAGGGGGAGAACATTGTATTGAGATCCAAAAAGAGAGAAGAAGCCATCTAGCTACTAACTATGGACCCGTAGGTCTGAAGTAAACTACTCACACTTCATCAGAGAGGCTATGGTGTTGATGTAGAAGCCCTCCGTGATTGATGCCCCCTCCGGTGGAGCTCCAAAACAGGCCCCAAGAAGGGATCTCGTGGATACAGAAAGTTGCGGCGGTGGAATTAGGGTTTTGGCTCCGTATCTGATCGTTTGGGTGTACGTGGGTATATATAGGAGGAAGAAGTACGTCGGTGGAGCAACAGGGAGGCCCATGAGGGTGGAGGGCGCGCCTGGGGGGAGGCGCGCCCCCTACCGCATGCCCTCCTGTTGATTGGCTTGACATAGGGTCCAAGTCTCCTGAGTTGTATTCGGTGAGAAAATCACATTCCCGAAGGTTTCATTCCATTTGGAGTCCGTTTGATATTCCTTTTCTTCGAAACCCTAAAATAGGCAAAAAAACAGCAATTCTTGGCTGGGCCTCCGGTTAATAGGTTAGTCCCAAAAATAATATAAAAGTGGATAATAAAGCCCAATAATGTCCAAAACAGTAGATAATATAGCATGGAGCAATCAAAAATTATAGATACGTTGGAGATGTATCATTCCACAACATTGCGCACGACGCACGGAGAAACTAGAAACTGGCACAGGATCAAGGCTAATGAAGAAGCAAAGAAGACCCCAAGAGACCAACCTCTTCAGCAACCCTCGCTTGTGCACTTATTAGGCCCTACACCGACGACGCTCGGCAGCGCGTTCGGGGCAGTCCCGAGGGCTTCTGTTGGTGCAAAAAACCCTGGGTCTGTTGCCCAGACTGTGCACAGGCACGGGAACAAGATTGGATCACCAGCCTAGATCAGAGTGCAAGAACCCCAGAGATTCGAAGGACCAAGATGCAACTCAGAGGGACCAAGAGCAAACCAGAGAAGTAGGATATCATCAAGAGAAAAGCCTCCCTTGCCGGGCAGGCGAGCCCGGCAGGGGGCGAGGCCACCCACAGAAATAGACAACCAAAGCACCCCGGCAGGGCCTGTCGGGGCTCACGGAAGCAAAATGACCACACCAACCACTCTACCACGACCCACGTCGTCTATCAGTGTAGTGTCAAGCCGCAAAGTGATTAAGTGGCAGCCATTCACCACATGGCAGCCATTTTCTATAGGAGAAACCGTCAGACGACACCCGTCCTGCGACGTGTCAAGCGAGCAGGCGCGGAGCTGGCAAGATAGCCCGGCAAGCCTTGCCGGGCAGCCAATGATGTGACATTGAATGGTGCATTTAATGCGCCCTGTCAACCCATAGAGTTAGGTATAATAGCACCCTTTGCTATCTTATCAGTGCGTAATGACTATTTTGCTACTGTGGTAACCCTTGATCTATAAAAGGAGGCCCATGGCAACCATAGAAAGGGTTAAAGATTGGATAACTCGCACCCTCGTACGCGCGTAGCCACTACTGCCTCGAGGCAACCCCGCGGGGCAAGTGTACTACGCTCCGCCACCACCTTTCCACCATCAACCCACGAAAGTAGGAGTAGGGTTTTACGCCGCACGGCGGCCCGAACCTGGGTAAAATTGCCTGTGTGATCTCTGCCGTGCTGCCCCACGCTCGTCTGCTCTTTGTGCAATGCGTCGCCCCCCTGCCAAACCAGCAAGGGGCTCCCTGGTCCCATAGGTGACCGTGCTTTCCCGCGACAGGCTTCAAAGATGATTTAAACATACGAGCCAGTAAAGAGATATCATGAATCAATTTGCCTCTCCAGGACGCAAACGAAGGCCTCTCATGTCTGAAAACCATCCCATTTCTAACAATCCATATATTCCAAGCAGCAACCATAGCAACCTCCATGATGAAAGGGTGGTGAAAATCCCTCCTAGAAGCAACAAGACAATCTATGATATTTGAGCCACTTCCCCAAGAGATTTATAGATAGTCCCATACTCTAATGCCAAAATTACAAGCAAAAAAGAGATGGTCCCTAGTCTCAAGAAGGTGAGTAGGACACAAGACATAAAAATTCTCATCTTTCTTAGATCTCCGATGTCTACGCGGTAACATGTCTCTTGTGTTCAACCGATTATTTAACAAGAGCTAGCAAAGAGATTTGATCTTCATTGTGCATCAGCTTTCCCAAATCCATTTGCATGGGACATCCACAGGTAGATGGTTATGCATAATATTGTAGAAGATTTTGGAAGAATAAACACCAAGCTTATAGGGTCAGGACCAGGCATATTAGCAATGGCCAGCTCCGAATCATTAAGCTCATCCATAGCCTCAATGGAAAGAGGTAGAGCAAAAAAAGAATGTGGATCACTGTTGTCCAAGAAATCTTTGACGAAAATCTTATCAACTAGAGCAAAAGAGAATAATCTTGGAAACCTATCTCTCAAAGGTTCGACACACCCACTTAAGAACCATGCATCACTAGAGTAAAACAAAATCCCCCATGTTGATCTTAACGGCAGTCAGACTCTCTTGTAGACATCAGACAGTTTCATAACATCTCTCCACTATAAAGAGTCACAACGGACAGTTGAATGAGGAACCAGACCCTCATAATTGGAGTCCAAAATCAAAGAAACCCTTGGCACATCAACTTTTGAATAAAACTTATGCAGTTGTTTGGTAAATAAAGCTCCGTTACGGACTTGCGGATTAAGAATACCCATGCCCCTTTATCCTTAGGTTTGTATACCATAGGCCATGCAGCTAGGGAGTGCTTAGGGTTTTCACCATGTGATCTCCAAACGCATTAACTAAATCTCAATCCGCTCAAGCTATTTGATAATAGTAAGTGGAAGTTGGAGACAACATAAAAATAGATAGGCATCAAAGAGAGGGCGGATTAACAAGTTGTAGCCTTGCCCACTAAGATAATAAAGCGGAGCTAGCGGATAACCTCCTTTCCATGTTGCACACCACATGTACCAGTTATTGAATCCTTGTCCTAGTAAGTAAAGGGTAAGGATCACAATTGGCAGTCAAAGAGAGATGCCAACCTAGCAGCTTCCACATGCTCCACATTAATGGGCATCATAGATAATGATACGTCTCCAACGTATTTATAATTTATGAAGTATTCATGTTGTTATGTTATAATTATTGGATGTTTTACAATCATTTTATAGCAACTTTATATCATTTTTTGGGAATAACCTATTGATCCAGTGCCCAGTGCCATTTGTCGTTTTTTACTTGTTTTCTACATCGTAGGAAATCAATATCAAATAGAGCCTAAACATCGTGAAATTTTTTGTGGATTTTTTATGGACCAGAAGACATCCAGTGGGCCAGAGAAGCACCTGGGGGGTGCCCTAAGGGGGGCACAACCCACCAGGGAGCGCCTGGGGGCCCAGGCGCGCCCAGGTGGGTTGTGCCCACCTCGGTGGCCTCCTGCACCCCCACTTTACCCTATAAATTCCCAAATATTCCAAAAACCCTCGGGGTTAACCTAGATTAGAAGTTCCGCCTCCGCGGGCCTCTATAGCCATCGAAAACCAATCTAGACCCCATTTCGGCACTCCGCCTGAGGGGGGAATCATCACCGGTGGCCATCTTCATCATCCTGGCGGCCACCACGATGAGGAGGGAGTAGTCCACCCTCGGGGCCGAGGGTTTGTACCAATAGCTATGTATTTAATCTCTCTCGCTCTCTCTCTCTCTCGTGTTCTTGAGATGTCACGATCTTGATGTATCACGGGCTTTGTTAATATAGTCAGATCATATGGTGTTTTCCTCTCTCCATCTTGTTGTGAATTGAGTTTTCCCTTTGAGATTTTGTTTTATCAGATTGAATACTTTTATGGATTTGAGAGCACTTGATATATGTCTTACATATAATACTCATGGTGACAATGGGGTATCGTATTGATTCACTTGATATATGTTTTGGCACTCAATTCATGGATTCCCGAGGTGACATTGGGTAATCTACGCATAGGGGTTGATGCATGTTCTTGTCTTTGTTTCTCTGGTAGAAATCTTGGGGCACTTTTTGAGGTTCTTTGTGTTGGATTGAGTATTATGTATCTGAAATTATTTGGTGTTATTTTAGTACGAACTCTTGGATAGATCGATCAAAAAGAATAGCTTTGAGGTGGTTTCATACCCTACAAATAATTTCTTCTTATGTTCTCCGCTAGATAGGAACTTTGGAGTGATTCTTCATTGCACTTTGAGGGGTGGTTATACGATCCAATTATATTAGCACTGTTGAGAGATTGCACTAGCAAAACTACGGACCCTAGGCCTCATTTTCAAGCATTGCAATACCGTTTGTGATCCATTTTATCAATTGCTACCTTGCTGTTTTTATTGTTCCTATTACATAAAATCAATACCTACTATCATTACTACAATGGTATCACCATCTCTTCGTCAAACTAGTGCACCTATACAAATTACCATTGTATTTGGTGTGTTGGGGACACAAGAGACTTTTTATTATTTGGTTGCAGGGTTGTTCGAGAGAGACCATCTTCATCCTACGCCCCCACGGATTGATAAACCTTTGGTCATCCACTTGAGGGAAAATTTCTACTGTCCTACAAAACTCTACGGTTGGAGGCCCAACACGTGTCTACAAGAATAAAGTTGTGTAGTAGACATCAGATAACCTGTGAAAGTTTACTTTTAGGCCAGTGGAGGTATGAAAAGTGTGCAACATCTCCTTAAGAGCAATCAATCGAGGGTCCACAGCACGTGCAATCAGTAGGGTATCGTCAGCATACTGAATAATGGGGAAATCCTTTTTGTGAGATGGTATAGGTTGTGAGAGAATCCCTTTGTTAAGCATATCATTTACCATAGATTTCAGTAAATCAGTTGCCAGGATAAATAATAAAGAAGAAAGAGGGTCACCCTAATGCCCACCTCTCTTAGACTTAAAGTGCTTGATTGGCACACCATTAAGTGAAATGGAAGAAGAACCTGAAGTCATAATTTCCAAGACCGAATTCCTCGACTTACTTTAAAAACTATTGTGTTGCAAAATTGCCTCATGTTCTATAGTATCGAAAGCCACAACAAATTCCAACTAGATTATTACCACTGGCCCTTTGGAGGCATGACACTAGTGCAAGTATTCAAAAGGCGAAGCAATACAATCCTGAATAGACATCCATTTAAGAAAATGTAAAGCAAGATAACCTTCTATAGTCTATTGATATCTGCTAGAACTACATCGATATTTCCCCAAAGAGGAAGGGATGATGCACAACGACGATAGGTATTTACCTCAGTGATGAGACCAAGGTTATCTAACCAGTAGGAGAACCAAGCAACACTGCGTAAACAACCCCTGCACACAAATAACAAATACTCGCAACCCGACGCATTAAAGGGGTTGGCAATCCCTTTCGGGTAACGGCGCCAGAAACTGGCAAACAGGCGTGAGAGAGTTGTAAATATTGATAGATCGAACGCCAAATAAAATAAAGTGCAGCAAGGTATTTTCGTATTCTTGGTTTAATAGATCTGAAAATAAAAGGCAAATAAAATAGATCACAAAGGCAAATAATATGAGAAAGAGACCCGGAGGCCGTAGGTTTCACTAGTGGCTTCTCTCGAGAAAAAATCGCAAATGGTGGGTAAACAAATTATTGTTGAGCAATTGATAGAACTTCAAATAATCATGACGATATCCAGGCAATGATCATTACATAGGCATCACGTCCAAGATTAGTAGACCGACTCCTGCCTGCATCTACTACTATTACTCCACACATCGACCGCTATCCAGCATGCACCTAGTGTATTAAGTTCATTGAGAAGCAGAGAAATGCAATAAGAACGATGACATGATGTAGACAAGATCTATTTATGTAGAAATAGACCCCATCATTTTATCCTTAGTAGCAACGATACATACGTGTCGGTTCCCCTTCTGTCACTGGGATCAAGCACCATAAGATTGAACCCACTACAAAGCACCTTTTCCCATTGCAAGATAAATATATCAAGTTGGCCAAATAAAACCCAAATATCGGAGAAGAAATACGAGGCTATAAGCAATCATGCATATAAGAGATCAAAGATACTCAAATAACTTTCATGGATAAAAAGATAGATCTGATCATAAACTCAAAGTTCATCCGATCCCAACAAACACACCGCAAAAAGAGTTGATCTCCAATAGACCATTGTATTTATAATCAAGAGAGAGAGAAAGCCATCTAGCTACTAACTACGGACCCGAAGGTCTACACAGAACTACTCACGCATCATCGGAGAGGCACCAATGGAAGTGGTGAACCCCTCCGTGATGGTGTCTAGATTGGATCTGGTAGTTCTGGACTCTGCGGCGGTTGGAATTGATTTTTGTCGAATCCCCTAGGGTTTCTAGAATATTGGGGTATTTATAGAGTAAATAGGTGGTCCAGGGGGCACCCAAGGTGGGCACAATGCACCAGGGCATGCTTGGGCCTCCAAGCGCGCCCTGGTAGATTGTGCTCCCCTTGGAGCACCCCCAGGCGCTTCTCAGGCCCATTGGATGTCTTCTGGTCCAAAAAAATCCACAAAAAGTTCCACAACGTTTGGACTCTGTTTGATATTAATTACCTGCGACGTAAAAAACATGCAAAAAACAACAACTGGCGCTTAGCACTATGTCAACAGGTTAGTACCAAAAAATGATATATAATGACTATAAAATGATTACAAAACATCCAAGATTGATAATATAAGAACATGGAACAATAAAAAAAATTATAGATACATTAGAGACGTATCAGCATCCCCAAGCTTAATTCCTGCTCGTCCTCGAGTAGGTAAATGATAAAAACAGAATTTTTGATGTGGAATGTTGCCCAACATGTCATCTCATATTCTTTTCTTTATAGCATGGACATTTGGAATTTTATGTTGTTCAAAGCAATAGTCTCGTTTTGACGTGATAACTTAAATACTCAAGCATACCAACAAGCAACCATGTCTTTCAGAATATCAACGCTAAAATAATCTATCCCTAGCCCATCATGCTCAATCGTCGATCCATTCATGAAGCACACTCGCATATTGACTACACCCAATGCTCAAGTACGATCATAGTGCCCCTTAGTTGGTGCTTTATAAGAGAATATGGAGACTCAAATGAAAAATAAAAATTGCATAAAGTAAAAGTAAGGCCCTTCGTAGAGGCAAGTAGGGATTTGTAGAGGTGCCAGAGCTCAAAACGAAAATTGAGAGATAAAAACATTTTGAGAGGCATACTTTTCCCACCAATGAAAACGACTTAGAGTTCCCAACACTTTCCATGTTAGATATATCATAGGCGGTTCCCAAATAGAAATTAAAGTTTATTCCTTTTTCCACCATACTTTCACTTTCCATGGCTAACCGTATCCACGGGTGCCTTCCATACCAACACTTTCCAAGGAATTTATTATTTGACAACATAAAGTAAATTCATTTTTCATTTTGGGACTCGGCATCCCTAATACCTTTGCCTTACTCTCGTGCAATGACAAGTGAATAAACACTCATTGTGAGACTAACACACCTAGCATGGAAAATATTAGCCACCCCTCACCGCCTCGCGAGCGGTACAAGCACACAAAAGATAAATTTATTTTGAATATTAGAGATGGCACATACAAATTTGCTTAGAACGGCAAAAGAATACCGCGTCTAGGTAGATATAGTGGACTCATGTGGCAAAACTGGTTTAAAGGATTTTGGATGCACAAGTAGTGATCATACATAGTGCAAAATGAAGGCTAGCAAAAGATTGAGAAGCGACCAACCAAGAAATGAATAATCTCATAAGCGAGCATTAAGCATAATTAACACCGAATAATGCACCACAAGTAGGATGTAATTTCATTGCATAACTATTGACTTTCGTGCTTGCATAGGGAATCACAAACCTTAACACCAATATTCTTACTAAAGCATTATTACTCATCAACATGACTCATATATCACATCATCATATCTCAAAACTATTACAAGGAATCAAGTTTATTTTGTCCAATGATCTTCTTCAAGTTTTTATTATATCCTTCTTGGACATCCTAATTCAGCCTATTATGAATGAAACATGTTTGGAATGACAATTAGAGATTATAGTTACTCATGCCATGCTTAATTAGCTAGGAGTTTATAATGGTTTACCTTGCGTGCCAACATGGAAATTAAAATGGTTGTGATGTAGTATGATAGGATGGTATCCTCCTTTGAATGATTCGAGTGGCTTGACTTGGCACAAGTTCACACATGTAGTTGAAACAAAATCAACATAGCCTCTATGATATTTATGTTCTTGGTGATTTATATCCTACTCATGCTTGCACTCAATGTTGGTTAATCTCAATGCATGTTTATGACTATTGTCGCTCTCTAGTTGGTCGCTCCCGAGACTTTTCTAGCCTTCACTTGTACTAAGCGGGAATACTACTTGTGCATCCACTTCCATAAACCCAAAGTTGTTCCATATGAGTCCACCATACATTCCTATATGCAGTATTTACCTGCCGTTCCAAGTTAATTTGCATGTGCCAAAATCTAAACCTTCAAATGATAATCTGTTTTGTATGCTCGAATCGCTCATATACCAACTAGGGTTGTCAATATCTTCCATGCTAGGTGGGTTATTCTCACGATGAGTGGACTCCACTCATCATTCACGAGAAAATGGCTAGCAACCGGGATGCCCAGTCTCATGCTCAAATCAAATCAAAATAATTGCCAACAAAACTCCCCCAGGACTGTTGTTAGTTGGACGGTACCCATTGTTTCGGACTAGTGGTGGAGTGTGATTGTTGGTGGTGGGGGAGTATAAACTTTACCATTTTGTTTGGGAACCGCCTATAATGTATGTAGCATGGAAGATATCGAGATCTCTTGGTTGTTATGTTGACAATGAAAGCATGCCGCGCAAAATATTATTTATCTCTATTTCAAAACTTAAGCTCTGGCACCTCTGCAAATCCATGGTTCCCTCTGCGAAGGGCCTATCTATTTACTTTTATTGCGGAGTCAGCATCCTCTTACAAAACGCACCAGTTAGAGAGCACCACTGCCATTTGTATGCATTGTTATTAATTTATATTGAGTATGACTATAACTGGATCTCTTTTATCATGAATTACAATGTCTAGCCAGTCCTTGATCTTTAGAGGTGCTATGCACTTATGTTTTGCGGTCTCAGAAAGGGCTAGCGAGCAACCATCTTGTTATATCATATCATGATTGTTTTGAAAAAGTGTTGTCATCCGAGATTTATTATTATTGCTCGCTAGTTAATTATGTCATTGATATGAGTAAATGTGAGACCTAAAAGTTATTGTGAATATGGTTAGTTCATAATATTTGCTAAAACCTTGAATGTCGTCTTTACATATTTGCAACAACAAGATCAAACAAAGTTTGTAAAAGTTTTTCTTTATCACTTCCAGTTTGCCAACTGAATTGCTTGAGGACAAGCAATGAGTTAAGCTTGTGGGAGTTGATACGTCTCTGTTGTATCTACTTTTCCAAACTCTTTTGCCCTTGTTTTGGACTCTAATTTGCATGATTTCAATGGAACTAACCCGGACTGACGCTGTTTTCAACAGAATTGCCATGGTGTTATTTTTGTGCAAAATAAAAAGTTCTTAGAATGACATGAAACTTCACGGAGATAAGTTTTCGAATTAATAAAAAATATTGGTGAAAGAATCAAGTGAAGGGGGCCCACACCCTAGAAACAAGGGTGGGGGGCGCACCCACCCCCCTAGGGCGCGCCATCCGACCTTGTGGACCCCCTGGACCTCCACCGACCTCAACTCCAACTCCATATATTCATGTTCGGGGAGAAAAAGAATCGGAGAGAAGGATTCATCGCGTTTTATGATATGGAGCCGCCGCCAGGCCCTGTTCTTCCTTGGGAGGGCAGATCTGGAGTCTGTTTAGGGCTCCGGTGTGACGCCCCCGATTTGACCGTACACTAATCATACACGCAAATGTGTACGATCGAGATCAAGGACTCACAGGAAGATATCACAACACAACTCTAGACACAATTTAAAATAATACAAGCTTTATATTACAAGCCATGGGCCTCGAGGGCTCGAATACATCAGCTCGAAAACAAAAGAGTCAGTGGAAGCAACAATATCTGAGTACAGACATAAGTTAAACAAGTTTGCCTTAAGAAGGCTAGCACAAAAGTAGCAACGATCGAAAAGGCAAGGCCTCTTGCCTGGGACCTCCTAACTACTCCTCGAAGCCGAACTCCATGTAGAATCATCCTCGGGATCCTCTAGCTCCTGGGCTCCATCATAGGATCGCAATAACCGGGAAAGGGGGAAAAAGAAGTAGCAAAGCAACCATGAGTACTCATCAAAAGTACTCGCAAGCAAGGATCTACACTACATATGCATTGGTATCAATGAAATGGGTAGTATCTGTGGACAGAACTTCAGAATGCCAGAATAAGAGGGGGACAGCTAGTCCTATCGAAGTCTATGCTTCTGGCAGCCTCCATCTTAAAGCAGTAGAAGAGAGTAGATGGAAAGTTAACCAAGTATCATCGTATAGCATAATCCTACCCGGTGATCCTCCCCTCGCCGCCCTGTGAGAGAGCGATCACCGGGTTGTATCTGGCACTTGGAAGGGTGTATTTTATTAAGTATCCGGTTCTAGTTGTCATAAGGTCAAGGTACAACTCCAGGTCGTCCTTTTACCGAGGGACACGGCTATTCAAATAGATAAACTTCCCTACAGGGGTGCACCACATTTCCCAACATGCTCAATCCCCTTTGGTCGGACACACTTTCCTGGGTCATGCCCGGCCTCGGAAGATCAACACGTCGCAGCCCTATCTAGGTACAACAGAGAGGTCAGCACGCCGGTCTAAATCCTATGCGCATAGGGTTCTGGGCCCCTCGCCCATTGCACACCTGCATGTTGTGTACGTGGCTGATAGCAGACCTAGCCCCCCTTAATACAAGCGTAGGCGTCCAATCCAATCCAACATGCGCTGCTTAGTCGCTGACGTCACGAAGGCTTCAGCTAATACCACGATGTCGAGTGCCCATAACTGTTCCCGCGTAGTTGGTTAGTGCGTATAGGCTAGTGGCCAGACTCAGATCAAATACTAAGATCTTGTTAAGCGTTTTACTTGATGTAACCATGGACGCTGACCAGGGCCAGGCCCACCTCTCTCCTAGGTGGTCTCAACCTGCCTTGTCGCTCCGCCACAAAGTACCAGTCGGGGGCTGTCGGGAACCCAGGCCCACCTCTACGGGGATGGAACCACATGTCCTTTCAGCCCCTTCATCGGAATCACTTGCGGGTACTCTATGAGCTGAACCGACTTTAGTCACCACTTGTATCGAATATTATGTATAAGTATATACCCGTGATCACCTCCCAAGTAATCACGGCCCAGTAATATAGCATGGCAGACGGACAAGAGTGTAGGGCCACTGATGTAATACTAGCACCCTATAGTAAGCATTTAGGATTGCTAGCAAAGACAGGCTATGCATCAGGATAGGATTAATAGAAAGCAGCAACATGCTACACTACTCTAATGCGAGCAATAGAGAGAAGAATAGGCGATATCTGGGGATCATGGGGGGGCTTGCTTGGTTGCTCTGGCAAGAAGGACGGGTCATCAACACCGTAGTCGAACTGGGAGTCACCGGCAGTCTCGGGGTCTACTGGAAAGAAGTAATGGAGAGGGAACACAATAAATAACACAGCAATCAAAGCATCACAAAGTGTAACATGGCAATACATGGTGCTAGAGGTGACCTAATGCAGGGATAGGAGGTACCGACAATGGCGGAAAACATCCGGAAAGGTATTCCCGGTGTTTGGCTTTTTCGGACAGTTGAACCGGAGGGGGATGGTTGCACGTTCACTATGCTAGGGATGTGTGGCAGACGAACGGACCGCGTATTTGGATTTGTCTCGTCGTTCTGAGCAACTTCCATGTACAAAGTATTTCCATCCGAATTACAGATTATTTTCTATGATTTTCAAAGTCTTATATGAATTTCTTGGAATTTCTGGAATTAATTCAAATTCGAAAATAAAGAATAAATTGCTACGTGCACACCCAAAGTGTACAAAGTAGAGCAGCATAGAGGCTGACAGTGGGGCCTAGTTGGCTGCCCAGTCAGCAGTCAACTATGGACTTTGACTAGTCAACTAACCATTGGGTCCCACATATCATTGAGTGCCCTTTTATTAGTGCTTATCCATTTACTTAATTACTCGCTTGATCTTTACTTATATCTTTTCGGAGTAGCTTGTCATTTACTCTTATGCTTCTTCACTTATATCCTATGAGTAAATTGTTGAATAAATTGAATGCCATGAAGTTGAAATCATATCATGCCTAGTGGTAGCTTCACATTGGGTATAGAAAGTGAAATCTTTTGAGGCTTGACAATCACAATATTGGTCATACAAGCAATTCATGGATAATTCGTACAAGGAAGAGAACGTTCACATGAAAATACACTATCTTGGAAATCTTTTGTGATTGCGAGCCCCCATCAAAATATTAGATGAAAAAATTGTGGACGTTGGACAAGGACGACAATGTAATGGTTTATGTTTGTTCATATTCGCAGAGAAGTTTGTCATAGATCCTTCAACATGTGGTGCTTGCCCCCCATCTTTGCTAGCCAAAGATTCTGCACCAAGTAGAGATACTACTTATCCATCCAAAAACCCTTAAACCCAAATCTTATTTTCAAGAGTCCACCATACCTACCTAAGGATTGAATAAGATCCTTCAAGTAAGTTGTCATCGGTGCAATAAGGTAACAAAAATTGCTTCTGAAAGTGTTAGATCATTTAGTGTAAGAGAAAATTGAGAGTTGTACAAACTTGTCATGGCAAAGAATAAAAGTGATAGACTGCATAATAAAGGTTGCTATCATAAGCGGAATATAACTTGATGTTCTTTTGCACTAAGGAGTTGAGCATACAAACAAAAGAGAGCGCATGGCAACCTCTGCTTCCCTCTGCGAAGGGCCTATCTTTTACTTTTATGTATTTACTTTCATGTAAAGAGTCAAACTATTTCTCTCTATTCCTTTTTATTTTTCTGTTTTGGCAAGCATCATGTGGTGAGGAAAGATCTAGGCACATATATCCAGTTGGATATGGGTAGCATGAGTTATTATTGTTGACATCACCCTTGAGGTGAATATGTTGGGGGGCGAAATTATAAGCCCCTATCTTTCTATGTGCTAGTTGAAACATTTTGCTCATGTGTATGCAATGAGTGTTAGCAATCATAGAAGACTATACGATGGTTGAGTATGTGGAGATCTTACTTAAACTCTATTGAATAAGTTGAATTGCAATTGCTTGGTGACTGAGAACATAGGTTGTTGAGTTTCAAGACATTTCATTGTTTGAACCTTAACATGTGAATTGGTTGCTACTTTAAACATGAGAAAATTTATAAGAAAGAGTTGTTGTCATGATGCTAGGAAAAGTGATTGAAATTATCATTGATCGAACTTATGCACTTTGCTAGCATTCACACTTAATAAATTATTTCTTTTATCATTTACCTACTGGAGGACCACTAGGAATTAAGCTTGGGGGTGCTGATACGTCTACAACGAATCTATAATTTATGAAGTATTCATGCCGTTTTATTATCATTCTTGGATGTTTTACAATCATTTTATAGCAACTTTATATCATTTTTTGGGACTAACCTATTGACCCAGTGCCAGTTGTTGTTTTTTTGCTTGTTTTTACATTACAGGAAATCAATATCATACGGAGTCCAAACACCGTGAAACTTTTTGTGGATTTTTTATGGACCAGAAGACCACCAATGGGCTAGAGCAGCACCTGGGGGTACCTAAGGGGGGCACAACCCACCAAGGCGCGCAAAGGTGGGTTGTGCCCACCTCGGTGGCCTCCCGCACCCCCTCTTTACACTCTAAATTCCCAAATATTCCGAAAACCCTCGGGGTTAACTTAGATCAGAAGTTCCGCCGCCGCAAGGCTCTATAGCCATGAGAAACCAATCTAGACCATCTTCCGGCACTTCGTCGGAGGGGGGAATCATCACCGGTGACCATCTTCATCATCCTAGCGGCCACCATGATGAGGAGGGAGTAGTCCACCCTTTGAGCTGAGGGTTTGTACTAGTAGCTATGTGTTTCATCTCCCTCTGGTGTTCTTGAATTGTCACGATCTTGATGTATTGCGGGCTTTCTTAATATAGTTGGATTATATGGTGTTTTCCCCTCTCCCTCTTGTTGTGAATTGAGTTTTCCCTTTGAAATTTTGCGGTTTGAATACTTTTATGGATTTGAGAGCACTTGATATATGTCTTGCATATGAATACTCGTGGTGACAATGGGGTATCGTATTGATTCACTTGATGTATGTTTTGGCACTCAACCCGCGAATTCCCGAGGTAAAAATGGGGTAATCTATGCATAGGGGTTGATGTACGTTCTTGTCTTTCTTTCTCCTATAGAAATCTTGGGGCATTCTTTGAGGTTCCTTGTGTTGGACTGAGTATTATGAATTTGAAATTATCTGGTATTATTTTAGTACGAACTCTTGGATAGATCAATCAGAAAGAATAGCTTTGAGGTGGTTTCGTACCCTACAAATGATTTGTTCTTATGTTCTCCGCTATATATGAACTTCGGAGTGATTCTTCATCTCACTTTGAGGGGTGGTTATATGATCCAATTATATTAACACTGTTGAGAGATTGCCCTAGCGAAAGTATGGACCCTAGGCCTCATTTTCAAGTATTGCAATACCGTTTTTGTGCCCCTTTACTATTTGCTACCTTGCTATTTTTATTTATTCAGATAATAAAAATATATTTCTGCCATCAATATTACACTTTTATCAGCATCTCTTCACCGAACTAGTGCACCTATACAATTTGCCATTGTATTGGGTGTGTTGGGGACACAAGAGATTTCTTGTATTTGGTTGCAGGGTTGTTTGAGAGAGACCATCTTCATCCTACACCTCCCACGGGTTGATAAACCTTAGGTCATCCACTTGAGGGAAAATTGCTACTATCCTACAAAACTCTGCGCTTGGAGGCCCAACACAAGTCTACAAGAACAAGTTGCATAGTAGACATCAACCACCGACAGCCCGAACCCCAATACAACACCCCGACACCCTGACACGGCACCCCCGACCCCGACACAGCACCCCGACCCCGACATGAAACCCCGACACCTCCTGAAAAGGTGCTCTTCGGCCTTCTAGAGGCCGACGGGTCATATATTTGTGAATTATGAGTGAGTTCATATAATTTTCGATGTTGTTATAAAAAACATCATATTTGTGTTGATCGGGTGGTTTTAAATGTGCAGTTGTTTCATCGCTGCAAGGTTCTGATACGTCTCCAACGTATCTATAATTTTTGATTGTTCCATGCTATATTATATTCTGTTTTGGACATTGTTGGGCTTTATTATACACTTTTCTATTATTTTTGGGACTAACCTATTAACTGGAGGCCCATCCCAGAATTGTTGTTTTTTTGCCTATTTCAGAGTTTCGCAGAAAAAGAATATCAAACGGAGTCCAAACGGAATGAAACCTTCGGGAACGTGAATTTTGGAACGAACGTGATCCAGAGGACTTTGACCCTACGTCAAGAAAGCTACCAGGAAGGCACAAGGTAGGGGGCGCGCCTACCCCCCCCCCCCCCGAGGCGTGCCCTCCACCCTAGTGGGGCCCATGTTGCTCCACCGACGTACTTCTACCTCCTATATATACCTACATACCCCCAAACTACCAGACACGGAGCCAAAAACCTAATTCCACAGCCGCAACCTTCTGTGCCCGTGAGATCCCATCTTGGGGCCTTTTTCGGAGCTCCGCCGGAGGGGGCATCGATCACGGAGGGATTCTACATCAACACCATAGCCTCTCCGATGATGTGTGAGTAGTTTACCTCAGACCTTCGGGTCCATAGTTATTAGCTAGATGGCTTCTTCTCTCTCTTTGTATCTCAATACAAAGTTCTTCACGATTCTTGTGGAGGTCTATTCAATCTAATCTTCTTTTGCGGTGTGTTTGTTGAGACCGATGAATTGTGGGTTTATGATCAAGTTTATCTATGAACAATATTTTAATCTTCTCTGAATTCTTTTATGTATGATTGGTTATCTTCGCAAGTCTCTTCGAATTATCAGTTTGGTTTGGCCTACTAGATTGATCTTCCTTGCAATGGGAGAAGTGCTTAGCTTTGGGTTCAATCTTGCGGTGTCCTTTCCCAGTGACAGTAGGGGCAGCAAGGCACGCATTGTATTGTTGCCACCGAGGATAACAAGATGGGGTTTATATCATATTGCATCAGTTTATCCCTCTACATCATGTCATCTTACTTAAAGTGTTACTCTGTTATTTTGAACTTAATACTGTAGATGCATGCTGGATAGTGGTCGATGTGTGGAGTAATAGTAGTAGATGCAAGCAGGAATCGGTCTACTTGTCTCGGACGTGATGCCTATATACATGATCATACCTAGATATTCTCACAACTATGCTCAATTCTTTCAATTGCTCAACAGTAATTTGTTTACCCACCGTAATACTTATGCTCTCGAGAGAGGCCACTAGTGAAACCTATGGCCCCCGGGTCTATTTTCCATCATATTATTCTCCCGTCAACAAGCTATTTCTAGCACTGTTTATTTTGCTTTCTTTACTTTGCATCTTTATCATAAAAATAGCAAAAATATTATCTTATCATATCTACCAAATCTCACTTTCGTAAGTGGCCGTGAAGGGATTGACAACCCCTTTATTGCGTTGGTTGCGAGGATTTTATTTGTTTGTGTAGGTGCGAGGGACTCGTCCGTGGCCTCCTACTGGATTGATACCTTGGTTCTCAGAAACTGAGGGAAATACTTACGCTACTTTGCTGCATCACCCTTTCCTCTTCAAGGAAAAACCAACGCAGTGCTCAAGAGGTAGCAAGAAGGATTTTTGGCGCCGTTGCTGGGGAGTCTACGCAAAAGTCAACATACCAGGTACCCATCACAAACCCTTATCTCCCGCATTACATTATTTGCCATTTGCCTCTCGTTTTCCTCTCACCCACTTCACCCTTGCCGTTTTATTAGCCCTTCTTCTGTTCGTCTTTCCATTTGCTTTGATGTCTTACCTGGCTTGTTTGGTTGGAATAGTTGTTTATTTATTTCCAAACAGACAACCTAAAACCTATGGATCCTCATCCGCTTGCTAATCTTTTTAAGAGATCCAATTATGATGAACCACTTGCTAGTGAGTTTTGTGCACTAGATTATCTTTATGAAGTTTTGCTTGAAATTCGTGAATCTTAAAATTGTGATGAAGTACTTTATGGAGTGATTCACGATGGATCTTTAAATAGAAAGCATGATTGCAATGATGATAGTATAAATTCTATTAATGACAATTGTGCTTATAATATGCAAAACCCTAAGCTTGGGGATGCTAGTTTTGCTATGACTACTACTTGTTGCAATGATCATGATTGGGGTGATTCTTCTTATGCTCTTGAAAATTTATTTAAGCCCCATGATGAATACGAGATTGATAATAATGTTTGAAATAATATTGAAAGTGGGTTTGGAAGAGTGTCAACTTTAGATCCCACATATTTGGAGATTTTTCAATCTTATGAAGTTTTTGATAAAAGTGGGTTTGAGAGGTCATGACTTTAGTTAATGTTAATACCACTATTTCGAAAGATTGTCAACTTTGCATGCATGTGGATCATGTTGAGAATATTTTATATGATCGCTATATTGTTGAATTTGCTTATGATCCTACATGTAATTATTATGAGAGAGGAAAATATGGTTGTAGAAATTTTTATGTTACTAAATTACCTCTCGTTATGTTGAGCTTGCTATTATTTCTTTCCGCTTCCTTGAATATGCTAGTTTTTGCTTGCCTTGATAATTTGTTTGCCTATAAGATGCCTATGCATAGGAAGTAAGTTATACTTAGATGTTTTTGTCGCGTGTTTTATGATGCTCTCTTTGTGCTTCAATTCTTGTCTTTCATGTGAGCATCGTTGAAATCTTATACCTAGCTATAAGGCTTTAAAGAAAAGCGCTTGTTGGGAAACAACCCAATATTTTTCCTTGCTTTTATTCAATAAATAATTTATCTAGCCTCTATTTTGGTTCTGTTTCTTGTGTTTAATTAGTGTTTGTGCCAAGTAGAACCGTTGGGAAGACTTGGGGAAAGTCTTTTTGATCTTGCTGTAAAAAACAGAAACTTTAGCGCTCACGAGAACTGCTGCCATTTTTATTTGGAAAGTGATATTTAGTTAATTACTTTTTAAGATGATTAATAGATAAATTCCTCACGTCCATCAATTTATTCTAGAAATTTTGGGGTTCCAGAAGTTTGCGTTAGCTACAGATTACTACAGACTGTTCTGTTTTTGCCAGATTCCGTTTTTCGTGTGTTGTTTGCTTATTTTGATGAATCTATGGCTAGTAAAATAGTTTATAAACCATAGAGAAGTTTGAATACAGTAGGTTTAACACCAATATAAATCAATAATGAGTTCATTACAGTACCTTGAAGTGGTGTTTTGTTTTCTTTCGCTAACGGAGCTCACGAGATTTTCTATTTTGAGTTTTGTGTTGTGAAGTTTTCAAGTTTTGGGTTAAGTTTTAATGGATTATGGAACAAGGAGTGGAAAGAGCCTAAGCTTGGGGATGCCCATGGCACCCCAAGGTAAAATTCAAGGACACCCAAAAGCCTAAGCTTGGGGATGCCCTGGAAGGCATCCCCTCTTTCGTCTTCGTCTACCGGTAACTTTACTTGGAGCTATATTTCTATTCACCACATGATATGTGTTTTGCTTGGATCGTCTTGTATGATTTGAGTCTTTTCTTTTTAATTTACCACAATCATACTTTCTGTACACACCTTTTTAGAGAGACTCACATGATTTGAAAATTATTAGAATACTCTATGTGCTTCACTTATATCTTTTGAGCTATATAGTTTTTGCTCTAGTGTTTCACTTATATCTTTTAGAGCATGGCGGTGGTTTTATTTTATAGAAATAATTGATCTCTCATGCTTCACTTATATTATTTTGAGAGTCCTTTAGAACTATGTGGAAAATTTATTTTAGGAATAATATAAAAACTTTCATAGAAGTGCATTGAATACTATGAGAAGTTTGATACTTGATAATTGTTTTGAGATATGGAGATGGTGATATTAGAGTCATGCTAGTTGAGTAGTTGTGAATTTGAGGAATACTTGTGTTGAAGTTTGTGATTCCCGTAGCATGCACGTATGGTAACCGTTATGTGACAAAATCGGAGCATGATTTATTTATTGATTGTCATCCTTATGAGTGGCGGTCGGGGACGAGCGATGGTCTTTTCCTACCAATCTATCCCTCTAGGAGCATGCGCATAATAATTTGTTTCGATAACTAATAGATTTTTGCAATAAGTATGTGAGTTCTTTATGACTAATGTTGAGTCCATGGATTATATGCACTCTCACCCTTTCACCATTGCTGGCCTCTCTAATACCGTGAACTTTTCGCCGGTATCATATACCCACCATATGCCTTCCTAAAAACAGCCACCATACCTACCTATTATGGCATTTCCATAGCCATTCCGAGATATATTGCCATGCAACTTACCACTGTTCCGTTTACTATGGCATGCTCCATCATTGTCATATTGCTTTGCATGATCATGTAGTTGACATTGTATTTGTGGCAAAGCCACTGTTCATAATTCTTTCATACATGTCACTCTTGATTCATTGCATATCCCGGTATACCATCGAAGGTATTCACATAGAGTCATATTTTGTTCTAAGTATTGAGTTGTAATTGTTGAGTTGTAAGTAAAAAAAGTGTGATGATCATCATTTTTAGAGAATTGTCCCAAGTGATGAAAGGATGATGGAGATTATGATTCCCCCACAAGTCGGGATGAGACTCCGGACTAAAAAAGGAGAGGCCATAAAAAAAGAGAAAAGACCCAAATAAAAAAATAAAAAAAAGAAGGGACAATGCTACTATCCTTTTACCACACTTGTGCTTCAAAGTAGCACCATGATCTTCATGATAGAGAGTATCCTATGATATCACTTTCATATACTAGTGGAAAATTTTCATTATAGAACTTGGCTTGTATATTCCAATGATGGGCTTCCCAAAATGCCCTAGGTCTTCGTGAGCAAGCGAGTTGGATGCATGCCCACTTAGTTCCTTTTGTTGAGCTTTCATATACTTATAGATCTAGTGAATCCGTTGCATGGCAATGCCTACTCACTCACATTGATATCTATTAATGGGCATCTCCATAGCCCGTTGATACACCTAGTTGATGTGATACTATCTTCTCCTTTTTTGTCTTCTCCAGAACCACCATCCTATTCCACATATAGTGCTATGTCCATGGCTGACGCTCATGTATTGCGTGAAGATTGAAAAAGTTTGGGAACACCAAAAGGATGAAACAATTGCTTGGCTTGTCATCGGGCTTGTGCGTGATTTAAATACTTTGTGTGGTGAAGATAGAGCATAGCCATACTATCTGATTTTGTAGGGATAACTTTCTTTGGCCATGCTATTTTGAGAAGACATAATTGCTTAGTTAGTATGCTTGAAGTATTATTATTTCTATGTCAATATTAAACTTTTGTCTTGAATCTTTCGGATCTGAATATTCGTACCACAATTAAGAGAATTACATTGAAATTATGCCAAGTAGCATTCCACATAAAAAATTCTGTTTTTATCATTTACCTACTCGAGGACGAGCAGGAATTAAGCTTGGGGATGCTTGATACATCTCCAACGTATCTATAATTTTTGATTGTTCCATGCTATATTATATTCTATTTTGGACATTATTGGGCTTTATTATACACTTTTATATTATTTTTGGGACTAACCTATTAACCGGAGGCCCAGCCCAGAATTGTTGTTTTTTGCCTATTTCAGAGTTTCGCAGAAAAAGAATATCAAATGGAGTCCAAACGGAATGAAACCTTCGGGAACGTGATTTTTGGAACGAACGTGATCCAGAGGACTTGGACCCTACGTCAAGAAAGCTACCAGGAAGGCACGAGGTAGGGGGCGCACATACCCCCCCCCCAGGCGCGCCCTCCACCCTCGTGGGGCCCATGTTGCTCCACCGACGTACTTCTTCCTCCTATATATACCTACGTACCCCCAAACTACCAGACATGGAGCCAAAAACCTAATTCCACCGCCGCAACCTTCTGTGCACGTGAGATCCCATCTTGGGGCCTTTTCCGGAGCTCCGCCGGAGGGGGCATCGATCACGGAGGGCTTCTACATCAACACCATAGCCTCTCCGATGATGTGTGAGTAGTTTACCTCAGACCTTCGGGTCCATAGTTATTGGCTAGATGGCTTCTTCTCTCTCTTTGGATCTCAATACAAAGTTCTCCACAATTCTCGTGGAGATCTATTCAATGTAATCTTCTTTTGCGGTGTGTTTGTTGAGACCGATGAATTGTGGGTTTATGATCAAGTTTATCTATGAACAATATTTGAATCTTCTTTGAATTCTTTTATGTATGATTGGTTATCTTTGCAAGTCTCTTCGAATTATCAGTTTGGTTTGGCCTACTAGATTGATCTTTCTTGCAATGGGAGAAGTGCTTGGCTTTGGGTTCAATCTTGCAGTGTCCTTTCCCAGTGACAGTAGGTGCAACAAGGCACGTATTGTATTGTTGCAATCGAGGATAACAAGGTGGGGTTTATATCATATTGCATGAGTTTATCCCTCTACATCATGTCATCTTACTTAAAGCGTTACTCTGTTCTTTTGAACTTAATACTCTAGATGCATGCTGGATAGCGGTCGATGTGTGGAGTAATAGTAGTAGATGCAGGCAGGAGTCGGTTTTACTTGTCTCGGACGTGATGCCTATATACATGATCATACCTACATATTCTCATAACTATGCTCAATTCTGTCAATTCCTCAACAGTAATTTGTTTACCCACCGTAATACTTATGCTCTCGAGAGAAGCCACTAGTGAAACCTATGGCCCCGGGTCTATTTTCCATCATATTAATCTCCCGTCAACAAGCTATTTCTAGCACTGTTTATTTTGCTTTCTTTACTTTGCATATTTATCATAAAAATACCAAAAATATTATCTTGTCATATCTATCAGATCTCACTTTCGTAAGTGACTGTGAAGGGATTGACAACCCCTTTATTGCGTTGGTTGCGAGGATTTTATTTGTTTGTGTAGGTGCGAGGGACTTGTGCGTGGCCTCCTACTGGATTGATACCTTGGTTCTCAAAAACTGAGGGAAATACTTATGCTACTTTGCTGCATCACCCTTTCCTCTCGAGAACGGGGGACGCATAGTGCTCAAGAGGTAGCAGGTTCTAGTATTTGACGACCTCCCCGTGCGTTCGACGAGCTCCGCCCTTGCGTTCGTGGGTGAGCACAAATGACATCTCCTCCTCCCCCCTTCATTTGCTCTGCTCCGATCTTCATGCCAATGAAACTTACTAGCTATAGGTGTCTGCAATCATTAGTATGTGTGACCACTATGCGTCCCCCGTTCGAAAGGGTTACATCTAAAAATATGCATGCATTTGCATATTTATAACCGTGATTCTTTCGAATTGTCCAACGTTATACCTGGACAGCCCAAGTATGTGTAGATTGGGTCCATTTTCCCATATGCTCTGCTTCGGATCCGATGCAGAATTTTGTCAGTGCCTCCCTGTTGTTCTCCGGGTACACATCCCCTCTGCTTATTGCCGAGACGTGTATCAGGAGAACAACGGGGTGGTGCTGCCAAAAATTTTTGTCAGATCCGGAGCAGAGCATGGGAAAATGAACCCAATCTACACATACTCGGGTGGGATTAGGACCTATATTTACCTATTAGAGTCTAGGTTGGATGGACATAATAAACATGACAAACTCCAGTAACTAATGGATATGGTTTGCTGAATTATGTATATATTTCTTGTGTGTTTGATGATGCTCGGGACTCGAACGATGAGATGGAGGAATCTGCAAAGGCCTTCAATGATTTGTTGGAGTCTTCAAAACGTCCTCTCCACAAGCACACTGAGCTTTGTCAGATGGATGTCATCTCACAAATGATGGCTCTGAAGGCTCAATTCAACTTGGGCAGAGAATGCTACGACGTGATGACGACGGTATTTGGACGTTTTCTACCCAAAGGCCATGTACTACCTACAAACTTGTACTCGTCAGACAAAATCCTCCATGCTCTTAAGATGCCCTATGAGAGGATACATGCCTGTGTGAAAGGATGTGCCTTATTTAGGCTTCAGTATGCGGACTTGAACTATTGTCCCATTTGCAAGTCATCCAGGTATGTTGTGGTAGACAACGGTGTGGGTGAGAAGACACAGACCAAAATCACCATTAATATTCTTCGGTATATGCCAATCGTACCAAGACTTCAACGTCTTTTCATGGTCGAAGAGACGACCAGACAAATGACATGGCACAAAACAGGCAAAAGAACCCAACTAGATGCAGATGGGAAGCTGATGATGGTGCACACACCGGACGGTGAAGCGTGGAAGCGCTTCGATGCATTACATGATGAAAAAACAGCAGATCCAAGGCATCCTCGAGTCGACATCGGCACAGATGGGTTCAGTGTGTTTGGTCTGATGGCAGCCGAATACAGTTGTTGGCCCGTATTTGTCATTCCACTCAATCTCCCCCCCCCCCAGACAGATTATGCAAAGAAAGAACATTTTCCTGACGTTGATAATTCCAGGGCCCAACTATCCGGGGAAGAATATGAAAGTGTGCATCTAGCCGCTGAAGGACGAATTGCAAGAAGCCTAGGATAATGGGTTCAAGACAGTACCTAGTGATTGTACTAATCAGTTTTGTCTTGTTTGATTGTAGTCCTTCTACAGGTGTCTTGAGGAACATGAGGCAGACGCAGCTATGGTTGTCCAAGCCGAGTGCAAGCGCCTACTTCAGAACTTACGGCACGAGGCTCGGGTGTAGGTTGTTCGATGCATTACATGATGAAAAAGCAGCAGATCCAAGGCATCCTCGAGTCGACATCAGCATGGATGGGTTCAGTGTGTTTGGTCTGACGGCAGCCCAATACAGTTGTTGGCCCATATTTGTCATTCCACTCAATCCCCCCGGACAGATTATGCAAAGAAAGAACATTTTCCTGACGTTGATAATTCCACGGCCCAACTATCCGGGGAACAATATGAAGGTGTACATGCAGCCGCTGAAGGATGAATTGCAAGAAGCCTGGTATAATGGGTTCAAAATAGTACCTAGTGATTGTACTAATCAGTTTTGTCTTGTTTGATTGCAGACCTTCTACACGTGTCTTGACGAACACGAGGCGGACACGGCTATGGTTGTCCAAGCCGAGTGCAAGCGCCTACTTCAGAACTTATGGCATGAAGCTCGGGTGCATGCTATTTGAGACTACTATGCCTTGACTAAGATTAAGAGGTCCAGGATGAAGTGCCATGCCAAGTTTCTGAGTAAGGAGAAGTACATGAAGGTAATTACCTATTCTTAAGGCCTTGTACTTAGTATCCTTGTTTTAATTCATAGGCGTAGCGCTGAAATTTCTCTTGTCTAACTAAGGTGCCCCCGAGATGGTGTGCGGATAGGATGGACTGTTGGGCGGCATTGGTGCATGAGTGGTGCTCTCCCCAATGGCTAGCCGTCCACAACAAGGCCAAGGGTAATCGTGCCCAAATGCAAGGTGTGCCACACCATCAAGGGAGCTCCAACCTATTTGAGTACCGGGATGATACGTCTCCAACGTATCTATAATTTTTTATTGTTCCATGCTATTATAATATCAACCTTGGATGTTTTATGTGCCTTTATATGCTATTTTATATGATTTTTGGGACTAACCGATTAACCTAGAGCCAGTGCCAGTTTCTGTTTTTTCCTTGTTTTAGAGTATCGCAGAAAAGGAAAATCAAACGGAGTCCAATTGACCTGAAACTTCACGGAACTTATTTTTGGAAGGAAAGCAACCCGGGAGACTTGGAGTCCATGTAAGGGAAGCAATGAGGAAGCCACGAGGCAGGGGGCGCACCCACCCCCCTGGGCGCGCCCTCCACCCTCGTGGGCCCCACGTGGCTCCCCTGATGTACCTCTTCCTCCTATATATCTCCATATACCCTAAAACGATCGGGGAGCACAATCGATCGGGAGTTCCGCCGCCAGAAGCCTCGGTAGCCACTGAAAGCCAATCTAGACCCGTTCCGGCATCCTGCCGGAGGGGGGAATCGCTCTCCGGTGGCCATCTTCATCATCCCGGTGCTCTCCATGACGAGGAGGGAGTAGTTCTCCCTCGGGGCTGAGGGTATGTACCAGTAGCTAGGTGTTTGATCTCTCTCTCTCTCTCTCATGTTTTTGAGGTGGTACGATCTTGATGTATCATGAGCTTTGCTATTATAGTTGGATCTTATGATGTTTCTCCCCCTCTACTCTCTTGTAATGGATTGATTTTTCCCTTTGAAGTTATCTTATCGGATTGAGTCTTTAAGGATTTGAGAACACTTGATGTATCTCTTGCGTGGGATACCCATGGTGACAATGGGGTATTCTATTGATCCACTTGATCTATGTTTTGGTGATCAACTTGCGGGTTCCGCCCATGAACCTATGCATAGGGGTTGGCACACGTTTTCGTCGTGATTCTCCGGTAGAAACTTTGGGGCACTCTTTGAGGTTCTATGTGTTGGTTGAATAGATGAATGTAAGATTGTGTGACGCATATCGTATAATCATACCCACGGATACTTGAGGCGACATTGGAGTATCTAGGTGAAATTATGGTTTTGGTTTATTTGTGTCTTAAGGTGTTATTCTAGTACGAACTCTAGGGCTGTTTGTGACACTTATAGGAATAGCCCAACGGATTGATTGGAAAAAATAACTTTGAGGTGGTTTCATACCCTACCATAATCTCTTCGTTTGTTCTCTGCCATTAGTGACTTTGGAGTGACTCTTTGTTGCATGTTGAGGGATAGTTATGTGATCCAATTATGTTATTATTGTTGAGAGGACTTGCACTACTGAAAGTATGAACCCTAGGCCTTGTTTCCTAGAATTGCAATACCGTTTACGCTCACTTTTATCATTAGTTACCTTGCTGTTTTTATATTTTCAGATTACAAAAAATATTATATATCATCCATATACCACTTGTATCACCATCTCTTCGCCGAACTAGTGCACCTATACAATTTACCATTGTATTGGGTGTGTTGGGGACACAAGAGACTCTTTGTTATTTGGTTGCGAGGTTGCTTGAGAGAGACCATCTTCATCCTACGCCTCCTACGGATTGATAAACCTTAGATCATCCACTTGAGGGAAATTTGCTACTGTCCTAAAAACCTCTGCACTTGGAGTCCCAACAACGTCTATAAGAAGAAGGTTGTGTAGTAGACATCAAGCTCTTTTTTGGCGCCATTGCCGGGGAGGTTAGCGCTTGTTGGGAGGCAACCCAATTTTATTTTTGTTCCTTGATTTTTGCTCCTGTTTAGCAATAAATAATTTATTTATCCTCTGTTATGATTGAGTTTTTTTGCTTTTAATTAGTGTTTGTGCCAAGTAGAACCTTTGGGAAGACTTGGGGAAAGTCTTTGCGATCATGCTGTAAAAAACAGAAACTTTAGTGCTCACGAGAACTACTGCAATTTTTATTTGGATATTGATATTTAGTTAATTATTTTTTCAGATAATTAATATATAAATTCCTCAGGTCCAGCAATTTATTTGAGAATTTTATGAGTTCCATAAGTATACGTTTGATCCATATTACTACAGACTGTTCTGTTTTTGAAAGATTCTGTTTTTCATGTGTTGTTTTCTTATTTTGATGAATCTATGGCTAGTAAAAGAGTTTATAAACCATAGAGAAGTTGGAATACAGTAGGTTTAACACCAATATAAATAAAGAATGAGTTCATTATAGTACCTTGAAGTGGTGATTTATTTTCTTATACCAACGGAGCTTACGAGTTTTCTGTTAAGTTTTGTGTCGTGAAGTTTTCAAGTTTTGGGTAAGGATACGATGGACTATGGAATAAGGAGTGGCAAGAGCCTAAGCTTGGGGATGCCCAAGGCACCCCAAGGTAATATTCAAGGACAACCAAAAGCCTAAGCTTGGGGATGCCCCGGAAGGCATCCCCTCTTTCGTCTTCGTTCATCGGTAACTTTACTTGGAGCTATATTTTTATTCACCACATGATATGTGTTATTTATAACAATGTCTTGCATCTTTTATTTCAATAGAAGTGGCATTGATAGCCTTTACTATGCCTATGTTAGAAGTCCACATGTTGCTGTTTGAAAACAGAAAGTTTACCGCTGTTGCAATAATTCCCTAGAAAAGTCAGAATGTGATAAAATGTTGAAACCTTTTGAATATTAAGCTATAATAAATTTACTACAGTGGGAATTTTCTTTCATAATTTTTGGAGCTAGGGAAGTATGGATGTTGCTGCATTCTTTACAGACTGTCCTGTTTAGGCAGATTTCTGTTATGTTTGCATTGTTTGCATATGTTTGCTTGTTTAATGATTCTATTTGAGGATAGGACTATTAAATATGCAGAGGCATTTAGTATGCAATGTTTAATAATAATTTTAGTGATTTGCTACATTATAGTATGATAAGGTTTTTGCAATGGTTTATATTAACTTATCTCACGAGTCCTTGTTGAGTTTTGTGTGGATGAAGCTTTTGAGATTTAGGGAGACCGTGATATGAGAGGAATTAAGGAGACACAAAAGCTCACGCTTGGGGATGCCCAAGGCATCCCAAGATAATATTTCAAGAGGTCTCAAGCGTCTAAGCTTGGGGATGCCCCGGTTGGCATCCCACCTTTCTTCTTCAACAACTATCAGTTAGTTTCGGTTGATCCTAAGTTTTTTCTTCTTCACATGATGTTTGCTATTCTTAGATATCATTTTATTTTGTTTTGCTTGCTGTTTGAATAAAGTATCAAGATCTGAAATTATTAAATGTTAGAGAGTCTTCACATAGTTGCATAATTATTCGACTACTCATTGATCTTCACTTATATCCTTCGGAGTAGTTTGTTGTTGCTCTAGTGCTTCACTTATATCTTTTAGAGCACGGTGGTGGTTTTATTTTGAAGAAATAGATGAACTATCATGCTTCACTTATATTATTTTGTGATTATTTAGAACAGCGTGGTAATTTGCTTTGGTTATGAATTTAGTCCTAATATGATGGGCATCCAAGAGGGGTATAATAAAAACTTTCATATAAAGTGCATTGAATACTAAGAGAAGTTTGATACTTGATGATTGTTTTGAGATATGAAGATGGTGATATTAGAGTCATGCTAGTTGAGTAGTTGTGAATTTGAGAAATGCTTGTGTTGAGGTTTGTGATTCCCGTAGCATGCACGTATGGTGAACCGTTATGTTAAGAAGTCGGAGCATGATGTATTTATTGATTGTCCTCCTTATGAGTGGCGGTCGGGGACGAGCGATGGTCTTTTCCTACCAATCTATCCCCCTAGGAGCATGCGCATAGTACTTTGTTTCGATAACTAATAGATTTTTGCAATAAGTATGTGAGTTCTTTATGACTAATGTTGAGTCCATGGATTATACGCACTCTCACCGTTCCACCATTGCTATCCTCTCTAATATTGCGCACCTTTCGCCAGTATCATAAACCCACCATATACCTTCCTCAAAACAGCCACCATACCTACCTATTATGACGTTTCCATAGCCATTCCGAGATATATTGCCATGCAACTTTCCACCGTTCTGTTTATTATGACACGCTCCATCATTGTCATATTGCTATGCATGATCATGTAGTTGACTTGTATTTGTGGCAAAGCCACCGTTCATAATTCTTTCATACATGTCACTCATGAGTCATTGCACATCCCAGTACACCGCCGAAGGCATTCATATAGAGTCATATCTTGTCCTAAGTATTGAGTTGTAATTCTTGAGTTGTAAGAAAATAAAAGTGTGATGATCATCATTATTAAAGCATTGTCCCGGTGAGGAAAGGATGATGGAGACTATGGTTCCCCTACAAGTCGGGATGAGACTCCGGACGAAAATAAAGGAAATAAAAGAGGCCAAAGAAGCCCAAATAAAAAAATTGAAAAGAGGCCAAAAAAGAGAAAAGACCCAAATAAAAAAATAAATGAGAGAAAAAGAGAGAAGGGGCAATGCTACTATCCTTTTACCACACTTGTGCTTCAAAGTAGCACCATGATCTTCATGATAGAGAGTCTCCTATGTTGGCACTTTCATATACTAGTGGGAATCTTTCATTATAGAACTTGGCTTGTATATTCCAATGATGGGCTTCCTCAAAATGCCCTAGGTCTTCGTGAGCAAGCAAGTTGGATGCACACCCACTTAATTTCTTTTTGAGCTTTCATACACTTATAGCTCTAGTGCATTCGTTGCATGGCAATCCCTACTCACTCACATTGATATCTATTGATGGGCATCTCCATAGCCCGTTGATACGCCTAGTTGATGTGAGACTATCTTCTCCTTTTTGTATTCTCCACAACCACCATTCTATTCCACCTATAGTGCTATGTCCATGGCTCACGCTCATATATTGCGTGAAAATTGAAAAAGTTTGAAAACATCAAAAGTATGAAACAATTGCTTGGCTTGTCATCGGGGTTGTGCATGATTTAAATATTTTGTGTGGTGAAGATGGAGCATAGCCAGACTATATGATTTTGTAGGGATAGCTTTCTTTGGCCATGTTATTTTGAGAAGACATGATTGCTTTGTTAGTATGCTTGAAGTATTATTATTTTTATGTCAATATTAAACTTTTGTCTTGAATCTTATGGATCTGAATATTCTTGCCACAATAAAGAGAACTACATGGAAAAATATGTTAGGTAGCATTCCACATCAAAAATTCTGTTTTTATCATTTACCTACTCGAGGACGAGCAGGAATTAAGCTTGGGGATGCTGATACGTCTCCAACGTATCTATAATTTTTGATTGTTCCATGCTATTATATTATCAACCTTGGATGTTTTATATTCCTTTATATGCTATTTTATATGATTTTTGGGACTAACCTATTAACCTAGAGCCCAATGCTAGTTTCTATTTTTTCCTTGTTTTAGAGTATCGCAGAAAAGGAAAATCAAACGGAGTCCAATTGACCTGAAACTTCACGGAACTTAGTTTTGGAAGGAAAGCAACTCGGGAGACCTGGAGTCCACGTAAGGGAAGCAACAAGGAAGGCACGAGGCAGGGGGCGTGTCCTCCCCCTGGGCGCGCCCTCCACCCTCGTGGGCCCCTCGTGGCTCCCCTGATGTACCTCTTCCTCATATATATCTCCATATAGCCGAAAACAATCGGGGAGCACAATAGATTGGGAGTTCCGCCGCCAGAAGCCTCCGTAGCCACCAAAAGCCAATCTAGACCCATTCTGGCACCCTGCCGGAGGGGGGAATCGCTATCCGGTGGCCATCTTCATCATCCAAGTGCTCTCCATGACAAGGAGGGAGTAGTTCTCCCTCGGGGCTGAGGGTATGTACCAGTAGCTATGTGTTTGATCTCTCTCTCTCTCGTGTTCTTGAGGTGGTACGATCTTGATGTATCGTGAGGTTTTCTATTATACTTGGATCTTATGATGTTTCTCCCCCTCTACTCTCTTGTAATGGATTGAGTTTTCCCTTTGAAGTTATCTTATCGGATTGAGTCTTCAAGGATTTGAGAACACTTAATGTATGTCTTGCGTGGGATACCCGTGGTGATAATGGGGTATTCTATTGATCCACTTGATCTATGTTTTGGTGATCAACTTGCGGGTTCTGCCCATGAACCTATGCATAGGGGTTGGCACACATTTTCGTCGTGATTCGCCGGTAGAAACTTTGGGGCACTCTTTGAGGTTCTATGTGTTGGTTGAATAGATGAATCTGAGATTGTGTGACGCATATCGTATAATCATACCCACGGATACTTGAGGTGACATTGGAGTATCTAGGTGACATTAGGGTTTTGGTTGATTTGTGTCTTAAGGTGTCATTCTAGTACGAACTCTAGGGCTTTTTGTGACAGTTTTAGGAATAGCCCAACAGATTGATTGGAAAGAATAACTTTGAGGTGGTTTCATACCCTACCATAGTCTCTTCATTTGTTCTCCGCTATTAGTGACTTTGGAGTGACTCTTTGTTGCATGTTGAGGGATATTTATGTGATCCAATTATGTTATTATTGTTGAGAGGACTTGCACTACTGAAAGTATGAACCCTAGACCTTGTTTCCTAGCATTGCAATACCGTTTACGCTCACTTTTATCATTAGTTACCTTTCTGTTTTTTATATTTTCAGATTAAAAAAACTATTATCTACCATCCATATACCACTTGTATCACCATCTCTTCACCGAACTAGTGCACCTATACAATTTACCATTGTATTGGGTGTGTTGGGGACACAAGAGACTCTTTGTTATTTGGTTGCAGGGTTGCTTGAGAGAAACCATCTTCATCCTACACCTCCTACGGATTGATAAACCTTAGGTCATCCACTTGAGGGAAATTTTCTATTGTCCTACAAACCTCTGCACTTGGAGGCCCAACAACATCTATAAGAAGAAGGTTGTGTAGTAGACATCAAGCTCTTTTCTGGCGCCGTTGCCGGGGAGGTTAGCGCTTGTTGGGAGGCAACCCAATTTTAGTTTTGTTCCTTGATTTTTGCTCCTGTTTAGAAATAAATAATTTATCTATCCTCAGTTATGATTGAGTTTTTATGCTTTTAATTAGTGTTTGTGCCAAGTAGAACCTTTGGGAAGACTTGGGGAAAGTCTTTGCGATCATGCTGTAAAAAACAGAAACTTTAGCGCTCACGAGAACTACTGCCATTTTTATTTGGAGAGTGATATTTAGTTAATTCTTTTTGAAGATGATTAATAGATAAATTCCGCAGGTCCAGCAATTTATTTGAGATTTTATGAGTTCCATAAGTATACGTTTGATCCAGATTACTACAGACTGTTCTGTTTTTGACAGATTCCGTTTTTCATGTGTTGTTTACTTATTTTGATGAATCTATGGCTAGTAAAAGAGTTTATAAACCATAGAGAAGTTGGAATACAGTAGGTTTAACACCAACATAAATAAAGAATGAGTTCATTACAGTACCTTGAAGTGGTGATTTATTTTCATATACTAACGGAGCTTACGAGTTTTCTATTAAGTTTTGTGTTGTGAAGTTTTCAAGTTTTGGGTAAGGATTCGATGGACTATGGAATAAGGAGTGGCAAGAGCCTAAGCTTGGGGATTCCCAAGGCACCCCAAGGTAATATTCAAGGACAACCAAAAGCCTAAGCTTGGGGATGCCCCGGAAGGCATCCCCTCTTTCGTCTTCGTTCATCAGTAACTTTACTTGGAGCTATATTTTTATTCACCACATGATATGTGTTTTGCTTGGAGCATCAATTTATTTTTTTAATATTTGCTTGATGTTATTTAGAACAATTTCTTGCATCTTTTATTTCAATAAAAGTGGCATTGATAGCCTTTACTATGCCTATGTTAGAAGTCCACATGTTGCTGTTTGAAAACAGAAAGTTTACCGCTGTTGCAATAATTCCCTAGAAAAGTAAGAATGTGCTAAAATGTTTAAACCTTTTGCATATTAATCTCTGATAAATTTCCTACAGTGGGAATTTTCTTTCATAATTTTTGGAGCTAGGGAAGTATGGATGTTGCTGCATTCTTTACAGACTGTCCTGTTTAGGCAGTTTGCTGTTATGTTTGCATTGTTTGCATATGTTTGCTTCTTTAATGATTCTATTTGAGGATAAGACTATTAAATATGCAGAGGCATTTAGTATACAATGTTGAATAATAATTTTAGTGATTTGCTATAGTAGGGTATGATAAGGTTTTTGCAATGGTTTATAGTAACTTATCTCACGAGTCCTTGTTGAGTTTTGTGTGGATGAAACTTTTGAGATTTAGGGAGACCATGATATGAGAGGAATTAAGGAGACACAAAAGCTCAATCTTGGGGATGCCCAAGGCATCCCAAGATAATATTTCAAGAGGTCTCAAGCATCTAAGCTTGGGGATGCCCCGGTTGGCATCCACCTTTCTTCTTCAACAACTATCAGTTAGATTCGGTTGATTTATGTCTTAAGGTCTTATTCTAGTACGAACTCTAGGGATGTTTGTGACACTTATAGGAATAGCCCAACGGATTGATTGGAAAGAATAACTTTGAGGTGGTTTCGTACCCTACCATAATCTCTTCGTTTGTTCTCCGCTATTAGTGACTTTGGAGTGACTCTTTGTTGCATGTTGAGGGATAGTTATGTGATCCAATTATGTTATTATTGTTGAGAGGACTTGCACTACTGAAAGTATGAACCCTAGGCCTTGTTTCCTAGCATTGCAATACCGTTTCCGCTCACTTTTATCATTAGCTACCTTGCTGTTTTTATATTTTCAGATTACAAAAACTATCATCCATATACCACTTGTGTCACCATCTCTTCGCCGAACTAGTGCACCTATGCAATTTACCATTGTATTGGGTGTGTTGGGGACACAAGAGACTCTTTGTTATTTGATTGCAGGGTTGCTTGAGAGAGACCATCTTCATCCTACGCCTCCTACGGATTGATAAACCTTAGGTCATCCACTTGAGGGAAATTTGCTACTGTCCTACAAACCTCTGCACTTGGAGGCCCAACAACGTCTACAAGAAGAAGGTTGTGTAGTAGACATCAGGGGATCACTAGGTATATGGTTTGCTTCACGATTCATGCAATTTCATTCTTCATGCTAGCTTGAGCCCTTAACTAATATTTTGTTCCTCTCTTTTAGGCACGACACAACAAGAAGGAGGTGCCAACGCTATTCGACCTCTATGCCATGGCCCATACTTCCCCGTACAAGAAGGCCAGGGCATTCTTTGAGGATGAGCTCGATCATCCAGAGAGCTGAAGGAAATATGCCCTAGAGGCAATAATAAAGTTGTTATTTGTATTTCCTTATATCATGATATATTTTTATTATTCATGCTAGAATTGTATTAACCAGAAACTTAATACATGTGTGAATACATAGACAAAATAGAGTGTCCCTAGTATGCCTCTACTTGACTAGCTAGCTCATTAATCAAAGATGGTTAAGTTTCCTGACCATAGACATGTGTTGTCATCTGATGAACGGGGTCACATCATTAGAGAATGATGTGATGGACATGACCCATCCGTTAGCTTAGCATAATGATCATTATTTTCTAACCTTCAAAGATGATTTGAGCAGATATGGGTATATCTACTTAATGAAACATAAGTCTGAAAAATTAGAAAAGTTCAAAAAAATTCAGAGTGAAGTGGAAAATCATCGTAACAAGAAAATAAATTTTCTATGATCTGATCATGGAGGCGAATATTTGAGTTATGAGTTTGGTCTTCATTTGAAACAATGTGGAATAGTTTCGTAACTCACGCCACCTGGAACACGATAGCGTAATGGTGTGTCCGAATGTCGTAACCGTACTTTATTAGATATGGTGCAATCTATGATGTCTCTTACTCATATACCACTATCGTTTTGGGGTTATGCTTTAGAGACGGCTGCATTCATGTTAAATAGGCCACCATCTAAATCTGTTGAGACGACACCATATGAACTATTATTTGGGAAGAAACCTAAGCTGTCATTTCTTAAAGTTTGGAGCTGCGATGCTTATGTGAAAAAGCTTCAACCTGATAAGCTCAATCCAAAATCAGAGAAATGTGTTTTCATAGGATACCCAAAAGAAACTGTTGGGTACACCTTTTATCACAGATCCAAAGGTAAGATATTCATTGCTAAGAATGGATCCTTTCTAGAGAAGGAATTTCTCTCGAAAGAAGTGAGTGGGAGGAAAGTAGAACTTGATGAGATAGTTGTACCTTCTCACGAATTCGAAAGTAGTTCATCACAAAAATCAGTTCCAGTGATGCCTACACCAATTAGTGAGGAAGCTAATGATGATGATCATGAAACTTCAGATCAAGTTACTACCGAACCTCGTAGTTCAACGAGAGTATGTTCCGCACCAGAGTGGTACTTCTGGAAGTCATGTTACTAGACCATGATGAACCTACGAACTATGAGGAAGCGATGATGAGCCCAGATTCTGCAAAATGGTTTGAGGCCATGAAATCTAAGATGGGATCCATGTATGAGAAAAAAGTGTGGACTTTGGTTGACTTGCCCGATGATCGGCAAGCCATAGAGAATAAATGGATCTTCAAGAAGAAGACTGACTCCGACAGTAATGTTACTATCTACAAATCTCAACTTTTTGCAAAAGGTTTTTGACAAGTTCAAGGAGTTGACTACAATGAGACCTTCTCACCCGTAGAGATGCTTAAGTCTGTCCGAATCATGCTGGCAATTGCCGCATTTTATGATTATGAAATTTGGCAAATGGATGTCAAAACTGCATTCCTTAATGGATTTCTTAAAGAAGAGTTGTATATGATGCAAATAGAAGGTTTTGTCGATCCTAAAGGTGCTAACAAAGTGTGCAAGCTCCAGCGATCCATTTATGGACTGGTGCAAGCATCTCGGAGTTGGAATATACGCTTTAATAGTGTGATCAAAGCATGTGGTTTTATACAGACTTTTGGAGAAGCCTGTATTTACAAGAAAGTGAGTGGGAGCTCTGTAGCATTTCTAATATTATATGTTGATGACATATTATTGATTGGAAATAACACCGAATATCTAGATAGCATAAAAGGCTACTTGAATAAGAATTTTTCAATGAAAGACCTCGGTGAAGCTGCTTATATATTGGGCATCAAGATCTATAGAGATAGATCAAGATGCTTAATTTGACTTTCACAAAGCACATACCTTGATAAAGTTTTGAATAAGTTCAAAATGGACCAATCAAAGAAAGGGTTCTTGCCTATGTTACAAGGTGTGAAGTTGAGTCGGACTCAATGCCCGACCACTCCAGAAGATAGAGAGAAAATGAAAGTCATTCCCTATGCCTCAGCCATAGGTTCTATCATGTATGTGATGCTGTGTACCAGACCTGATGTGTGCCTTGCTATAAGTTTAGCAAGGAGGTACCAATGTATCTAGGAGTGGATCACTAGACAGCGGTCAAGAACATCCTGAAATACCTAAAAAGGACAAAGGATATGTTTCTCGTTTATGGAGGTGAAAAAGAGCTTGTCATAAATGGTTACTTCAATGCAAGCTTTGACACTGATCCGGATGACTATAAGTAGCAATCCGGACATGTATTTATATTGAATGGTGGCGCTGTTAGTTGCTGCAGTTCCAAGCAGAGCATCATGGCGGGATCTACGTGTGAAGCGGAGTACATAGCTGCTTCGGAAGCAGCAAATGAAGGATTCTGGATGAACGAGTTCATATTCGATCTAGGTGTAATACCTAGTGCATTGGGTCCAATGAATATCTATTGTGACAATACTGGAGCAATTGCCTTAGCAAACGAATCCAGATTTCACAAGAGAACCAAACACATCAAGAGACGCTTCAACTCCATCCGTGATCAAGTCAAGGAGGGAGACATAGAGATTTGCAAAATGCATATGGATCTGAATGTTGCAGACCCGTTGACTAAGCCTCTTCCACGAGCAAAACATGATCAGCACCAAGACTCCATGGGTGTTATAATCATTACTATGTAATCTAGATTATTGACTCTAGTGCAAGTGGGAGACTGAATGAAATATGCCCTAGAGGCAACAATAAAGTTGTTATTTATATTTCCTTATACCATGATAAATGTTTATTATTCATGCTAGAATTGTATCAACCAGAAACATAGTACATGTGTGAATACATAGACAAAACAGAGTGTCCCTAGTATGCCTCTACTTAACTAGCTCGTTAATCAAAGATGGTTATGTTTCCTCACCATAAACATGTGTTGTTGATACATCTCCAACGTATCTATAATTTTTGATTGTTCCATGCTGTTTTATTATCAATCTTGGATGCTTTATAATCATTTTATAGTCATTTTATATCATTTTTGGTACTAACCTATTAACATAGTGCCCAGTGCCAGTTCCTATTTTTCCATGTTTTTTATATCACAGGAAATCAATATCAAATGGAGTCCAAATGGCACGAAACTTTATGATGAATTTTTATGGGCCAAAAGGAAGCAGATGGGTCTTAGTTCGACCTGGAGCGAGTCCCGAGGAGGGGACAACCCACCATGGCGCGCCAGGAGGCCCTGGCGCGCCCTGGTGGGTTGTGCCCACCTCGATGTTGGGGAACGTAGCAACAATTCAAAAAAAATCCTATGTGTCACCAAGATCAATCTTGGAGATGCTAGCAATGAGAGAGAGAGAGAGGGAGTGCATCTTCATACCCTTGAAGATCGCTAAGCAGAAGCGTTACAAGAATGCGGTTGATGGAGTCGTACTCGCGGCGATTCAAATCGCGGAAGATCCGATCTAGCGCCAAACAGACGGCGCCTCCGCGTTCAACACATGTACATCCCGGGGACGTCTCCTACTTCTTGATCTAGCAAGGGGAGAGGAGAAGTTGAGGGAGAGCTCCGGCAGCACGACGGTGTGGTGGTGGAGCTTGTAGTTCTCCGGCAGGGCTTCGCCAAGCACTACGGAGGAGGAGGAGGTGTTGGAGAGGGGGAGGGCTACGCCAGGGGAAGGGTGCGGCTGCCCTTCCACCCTCCCCCTCTATTTATGGGGTGAAGGGAGAGGGGGCCGGCCCCCTTAGATGCATCTAGAGAGGGGGCGGCGGCCAAGGGGGGGGGAACTTGCCCCCCCCCCCAAGTTAGGTGGGAGGCGCCCCCACCCCCTAGGGTTTTCAACCCTAGGTGCCTTGGGCCCTTGGGGGCACACCAGCCCACTAGGGGCCGGTTCCCACCCTTGTTTAGCCCACTTGGCCCACCGAGGCAGGTGGCCCCACCCGGTGGACCCCCGGACACCTTTCGGTGGTCCCGGTACAATACCGATAACCCCGAAATTATTCCGACAACTGAATTTGGAATTCCCATATATAAATCTTCACCTCTGGACCATTTCGGAACTCCTTGTGATGTCCGGGATCTCATCTGGGACTCCGAACAACCTTCGGTAACCAAATACTATTTCCCATAACAACTCTAGCGTCACCGAACCTTAAGTGTGTAGACCCTACGGGTTCGGGAACCATGCAGACATGACCGAGACATCTCTCCGGCCAATAACCAACAGCGGGATCTCGATACCCATCTTGGCTCCCACATGTTCCATGATGATCTCATCGTATGAACCACGATGTCGAGGATTCAATCTATCCCATATGCAATTCCCTTTGTCTATCGGTATGTTACTTGCCTAAGATTCGATCGTCGGTATCTCTATACCTCGTTCAATCTCGTTACCGGCAAGTCTCTTTACTCATTCCATAATGCATGATCTCGTGGCTAACTCCTTAGTCACATTGAGCTCGTTATGATGATGCATTACTGAGTGGGCCCAGAGATACCTCTCCGTCATACTGAGTGACAAATCCTAGTCTCGATTCGTGACAACCCAACAGATACTTTAGGAGATACCTGTAGTGCACCTTTATAGCCACCCAGTTACATTGTGAAGTTTGGCACACCCAAAGCATTCCTACGGTATCCGGGAGTTGCACAATCTCATGGTCTAAGGAAATGATATTTGACATTAGAAAAGCTTTAGCAAACGAACTATATGATCTTGTGCTACGCTTAGGATTGGGTCTTGTCCATCACATCATTCTCCTAATGATGTGATCCCGTTATCAACGACATCCAATGTCCATGGTCAGGAAACCATGACCATCTATTGATCAACGAGCTAGTTAACTAGAGGCTTACTAGGGACATATTACGATCTATGTATTCACACATGTATTACGGTTTCCGGTTAATACAATTATAGCATGAACGATAGAAAATTATCATGAACAAGGAAATATAATAATAAGCACTTTATTATTGGCTATAGGGCATATTTCCAAGAGTCTCGCACTTGCACTAGAGTCAATAATCTAGTTACATTGTGATGAATCGAACACCCATAGAGCTCTTGTGTTGATCATGTTTTGCTCGCAGAAGAGGTTTAGTCAACGGATCTACGACATTCAGATACGTATGCACTTTACAAATATCCATGTCTCCATCTTGAATATATTCACAAATGGAGTTGAAGCGATGCTTGATATGCCTAGTCTTCTTGTGAAACCTGGGCTCCTTGGCAAGGGTAATAGCTCCAGTGTTGTCACAGAAGAGAGTCATTGGGCCCGACGCATTAGGAATAACTCCTAGGTCGGTGATGAACTCCTTCATCCAGACTGCTTCATGTGCTGCCTCCGAGGCTGCTATGTTCTCCTCTTCACATGTAGATCCCGCCATGATGCTTTGCTTGCAACCGCACCAGCTGACTGCCCCACCATTCAAAATGTACATGTATCCAGTTTGTGACTTGGAGTCATCCAGATCTGTGTCGAAGCTAGCATCGACGTAACCCTTTATGACGAGCTCTTCATCACCTTCATAAACAAGAAACATATCCTTAGTCCTTTTCACATACTTTAGGATATTCTTGACTATTGTCCAATGTTCCATGCCGGGATTACTTTGATACCTTCCTACCAACTTACGGCAAGGTTCACATCAGGTCTGGTGCACATCATGGCAGACATAATAGACCCTATGGTTGAGGCATAGGGGATGACACTCATATTTTCTCTATGTTTTGCCGAGGTCGGGCATTGAGCCGTGCTCAATTTCACACCTTGCAATACAGGAAAGAACCCCTTCTTGGACTGATCCATATTGAACTTCTTCAATATCTTATCAAGGTATGTGCTTTGTGAAAGACCAATGAGGCGTCTCGGTCTATCTCTATAGATCTTGATGCCTAATATGTAAGCAGCTTCTCCAATGTCCTTCATTGAAAAACACTTATTCAAGTAGGCCTTTATGCTTTCCAAAAGTTCTATATCATTTCCCATCAATAGTATGTCATCCACATATAATATGAGAAATGCTACAGAGCTCCCACTCACTTTCTTGTAAACACAGGCTTCTCCATAAGCCTGCGTAAACCCAAACGCTTTGATCATCTCATCAAAGCGAATGTTCCAACTCTGAGATGCTTGCACCAGCCCATAGATTGAGCATTGGAGCTTGCATATGATAACCCACAAGTAAGAGTGTCGAACGCAACGAGGATCTAAAGGTAGAACAAATATTCCCTCAAGTTCTATCGACCACCGATACAACTCTACGCACGCTTGACGTTCGCTTTACCTAGAACAAGTATGAAACTATAAGTAGTTTGTAGGTGTTGTTGGATAAGTTTGCAAGATAATAAAGATTACGTAAATAAAAAGTAGGGTCTGTTTAGATAAAGGAAAAACTAAGTTACTTTTAGTAAAGAGTTTTTTGTTACGTGAAAGTTATTTGTCCCTAGGCAATCGATAACTAGACCGGTAATCATTATTGCAATTTTATATGAGGGGGAGGCATAGGCTAACATACTTTCTCTACTTGAATCATATGCACTTATGATTGGAAGTCTAGCAAGCATCCACAACTACTAAAGATCATTAAGGTAAACCCCAACCATAGCATTAAAGTATCAAGTCCTCATTATCCCATACGCAAACAACCTACTTACTTGGGTCTGTGTTTTGTCACCCACGCCACCCACCATAAGCAAATCATGAACATATTGCAAACCCTACAACGGGAATCCCTCACGCTTGCGCGACACAGAGAGCACCATAGGACAACACCAATAATAAAAGATGCAACTCAAACCAATCACGATCATCAAATAACCTATAGGGAAAAATGGATCTACTCAAACATCATAGGATAGCCATACATCATTGGGAAATAATATATAGCATTGAGCACCATGTTTAAGTAGATATTACATCTGGTAAAAGAGGGGTTACACCGCTGCATAGAGGGGGGAAGAGTTGGTGATGATGACGGTGAAGTTGTTGGTGAAGATTGCGGTCATGATGATGGCCCCGGTGGCACTCCGGCGCCACCGGAAGCGAGGGGGAGAGAGCCCCCCTTCTTCTTATTCTTCCTTGACCTCCTCCCTAGATGGGAGAAGGGTTTCCCCTCTGGTCCATGGCCTCCATGGCGGCGGATGCTACCTCTTGAGCACTTGCGTTGGTTTTCCCTTGAAGAGGAAAGGGTGGTGCAGCAAAGTAGCGTAAGTATTTCCCTCAGTTTTTTAGAACCAAGGTATCAATCCAGTAGGAGGCTACGCGCGAGTCCCTCGCACCTACACAAAACAAATAAATCCTCACAACCAACGCGATAAGGGGTTGTCAATCCCTACACGGTCACTTACGAGAGTGAGATCTGATAGATATGATAACATAATATTTTTGGTATTTTTATGGTAAAGATACAAAGAAAATAAAAGCAAAGAAAATAACTAAGTGTTGGAAGATTAATATGATGAAGATAGACCCGGGGGCCATAGGTTTCACTAGTGGCTTCTCTCAAGAGAATAAGTATTTTACGGTGGGTGAACAAATTACTGTTGAGCAATTGACAGAATTGAGCATAGTTATGAGAATATCTAGGTATGATCATGTATATAGGCATCACGTTCGAGACAAGTAGACCGACTCCTGCCTGCATCTACTACTATTACTCCACACATCAACCGCTATCCAGCATGCATCTAGAGTATTAAGTTCATAAGAACAGAGTAACGCCTTAAGCAAGATGACATGATGTAGAGGGATAAACTCATGCAATATGATGAAAACCCCATCTTGTTATCCTTGATGGCAACAATACAATATGTGCCTTGTTGCCCATACTGTCACTGGGAAAGGACACCGCAAGATTGAACCCAAAGCTAAGCACTTCTCCCATTGCAAGAAAGATCAATCTAGTAGGCCAAACCAAACTGATAATTCGAAGAGACTTGCAAAGATAACCAATCATACATAAAAGAATTCAGAGAAGATTCAAATATTGTTCATAGATAAACTTGATCATAAACCCACAATTCATCTGTCTCAACAAACACACCGCAAAAGAAGATTACATTGAATAGATCTCCACAATAGAGGGGGAGAACATTGTATTGAGATCCAAAAAGAGAGAAGAAGCCATCTAGCTAATAACTATGGACCCGAAGGTCTGAGGTAAACTACTCACACTTCATCGGAGAGGCTATTGTGTTGATGTAGAAGCCCTCCGTGATCGATGCCCCCTCCGGAGGAACTCCGGAACAGGCCCCAAGATGGGATCTTGTGGATACAGAAAGTTACGACAGGGGAATTAGGGTTTTGGCTCCGTATCTGATCGTTTGGGGGTACATAGGTATATATAGGAGGAAGAAGTACGTCGGTGGAGCAACAGGGGGGCCATGAGGGTGGAGGGCACGCCTGGGGGGGGGGGGGTAGGTGCGCCCCCCTACCTCGTGGCCTCCCTGTTGGTTGCTTGACGTAGGTCCAAGTCTCCTGGATCTTGTTCATTCTAAAAATCATGTTCCCGAAGGTTTCATTCCGTTTGGACTCCGTTTGATATTCCTTTCTTCGAAACCCTAAAACAGGCAAAAAAACAATTCTGGCCTAGGCCTCCGGTTAATAGGTTAGTCCCAAAAATAATATAAAAGTGTATAATAAACCCCAATAATGCCCAAACAGAAGATAATTTAGCATGAAGCAATCAAAAATTATAGATACGTTGGAGACGTATCAAGCATCCCCAAGCTTAATTCCTGCTCGTCCTCGAGTTGGTAAATGATAAAAACAGAATTTTTGATGTGGAATGCTACTTGGCATATTTTCAATGTAATTCTTCTTAATCGTGGTATGAATATTCAGATCCGAAAGATTCAAGACAAAAGTTCAATGTTGACATAGAAATAATAATACTTCAAGCCTACTAACTAAGCAATTATGTCTTCTCAAAATAACTTGGCCAAAGAAAGTTGTCCCTACAAAATCATATAGTCTGGCTATGCTCTATCTTCACCACACAAAGTATTTAAATCATGTACAACCCTGATGACAAGCCAAGCAATTGTTTCATACTTTTGGTGTCTCAAACTTTTTCAATTTTCACGCAATACATGAGCGTGAGCCATGGACATAGCACTTTAGGTGGAATAGAATGGTGGTTGTGGAGAAGACAAAAAGGAGAAGATAGTCTCACATCAACTAGGCGTATCAGCGGGCTATGGAGATGCCCATCAATAGATATCAATGTGAGTGAGTAGGAATTGCCATGCAACTGATGCACTAAGAGCTATAAGTGTATGGAAGCTCAAACTGAAACTAAGTGGGTGTGCATCCAACTTGCTTGATCATCAAGACCTCGGGCATTTGAGGAAGCCCATCATCGGAATATACAAGCCAAGTTCTATAATGAAAATTCCCACTAGTATATGAAAGTGATAACTCAAGAGACTCTCTATATGAAGAACATGGTGCTACTCTGAAGCACAAGTGTGGTAAAAGGATAGTAGCATTGTCCCTTCTCTCTTTTTCTCTCATTATTTTTACTAACAAAAGAGCCCGTGCGTTGCAACGGGAGAGAAACCATAACACACGCTCTTAACTCAACAACCATCACTCAAGACCATAATAGGTCCATCTCCTTTATTTTTGCGAGGCATCATATTTGTGTTGCCGCTTATCCTCCTTCTCACCCTCGCCAGCGATGGCCTCGGTGTTCACAGAAAACAACAAAAAACGTGTGTTGAATATGGTTAATCCTAAGGCGTTTCTCTCTCCCTCTCTCCCTCTCTCTCTCTCACTCTCGCGATGAGAAATCTGTTGTTTTCCCTTGCGATATTTTCAGAGGTATGGATGTGTAGTTATCGGTGTTTTCTTTTCCCTATGCGGTTATAGTGGGGTCTTTATTTGCAATGTGGATCGCCACCGGTATGAAAAAAATGGATCTTGAGCTATAAATTATAAGTTTGCTTCCAGGACAATATTTTAAATATATTTAACAGGTAAAATTAACATCATATTTAGATTCCACACATTTTTCTAATAAAATTTCATATATAATATGTCAAAATCGAAGTTATGATTTAAAAGATACAGATAATTTAGAAAATCATTTCGTTTGACTCAAATATATTCCAAAATAATATTTAAAAATACTTAACAGGTAAAAATAATCTCATATTCATATTCTATATATTTTTCTAATCAAATTTCATATATAACATGTTCAAATCGGAGTTACAGTTTAAAAGATAAATGATTTTAAAAAGCATTTGTTTGACTTAAATATGATCCGCGGATGAATTACCTAAAACATCAGGGTTTCTTTTTGAAAAATGTAAAATAACGGTTCGGATGTGACTTAAATCCACATGGCGGGTTGATTTCAAAAAAGATAGGGGCTTTTGTGTAAAATATGAAAATAATGATTCGTTTTAACTTAAAACAGGACTGCGGGTTGAATTCTCTGAAATAGAGGGACTTTTCTGAAAAATGTCATGATGGACGAAAGAAATCCAATTTGCTTTATTATTAGGTAAAGATTTGGCCTTTTCTTCCCTTTTTATGGCCTCTTTTTTTATTTAGTCCGGAGTCTCAACCCGACTTGTGGGGGAATCATAGTCTCCATCATCCTTTCCTCGCTGGGACAATGCTCTAATAATGATGACCATCACACTTTTATTTACTTACAACTCAATATTACAACTCGATGCTATAACAAAGATATTACTCTATATGAATGCCTCCGGTGGTGTACCGGGATGTGCAACAATCTAGCGTAGCAATGACATCAAAAAACGGACAAGCCATGAAAACATCATGCTAGCTATCTTACGATCATGCAAAGCAATATGACAATGAATGCTCAAGTCATGTATATGATGATGATGGAAGTTGCATGGCAATATATCTCGGAATGGCCATGGAAATGCCATGATAGGTAGGTATGGTGGCTGTTTTGAGGAGGGTATATGGTGGGTTTAAGGTATCGGCGAAAGTTGCGCGATACTAGAGAGGCTAGCAATGATGAAAGGGTGAGAGTGCGTATAATCCATGGACTCAACATTAGTCATAAAGAACTCACATACTTATTGCAAAAATCTGTGAGTCATCGAAACAAAGTACTACGCGCATGCTCCTAGGGGGATAGATTTGTAGGAAAAGACCATCGCTCGTCCCCGACCGCCACTCATAAGGAAGACAATCAATAAATATATCATGCTCCGACTTCGTTACATAACGGTTCACCATACGTGCATGCTACGGGAATCACAAACCTCAACACAAGTATTTCTACTAATCCACAACTACCCACTAGCATAACTCTAATACCACCATCTTTATATCGCAAAACTATTGCAAGGAATCAAACATATCATATTCAGTGATCTACAAGTTTTACGTAGGATTTTATGACTAACCATGTGAATGACCAGTTCCTATCATCTCTCTAAATAGATATAAGTGAATCAAGAGAGTTTAATTATTTCTACAAAAGATATGCCCACTCTCTAAAAAATGTAAGTGAAGCAAAAGAGCATTCTACAAATGGTGGTTTTCTATGTAAAGAGAAACATGCAATCCAAACTTCAAATGATATAAGTGAAGCACATGAAGCATTCTATAAAGCCATACTCAAAAGATATAAGTGAAGTGCAAAGAGAATTCTATAAATAAACCAAGGACTATCTCATACCAGCATGGTGCATAAAATAAAAATGAAAACTAAATGCAAAAGATGCTCCAAGATTGCACATATCGCATGAATGAAACGAATCCGAAAACATACCGATACTTGTTGAAGAAAGAGGGGATGCCTTCCGGGGCATCCCCAAGCTTAGACGCTTGATTCTCCTTGAATATTTACTAGGTGTCCCTCAGGCATCCCCAAGCTTGAGCTCTTGCCTCTCTTCCTTCTTCTCACATCGAGACCTTCTCGATCATCAAACACTTCATCCACACAAAACTTCAACAGAAAACTCGTAAGATCCGTTAGTATAATAAAGCAAATCACTACTCTAAGTACTATTGCAAACCAATTCATATTTTTTTTGATTGTAGATAATTTAATATAACTTTTCCATGGCTTAAACCATTGATATAAATTGATAGTTTCATCAAAACAAGCAAACTATGCATCAAAAACAGAATCTGTCAAAAACAGAATAGTCTGTAGCAATCTGAACATTCACCATACTTCTGGTACTCCAAAAATTCTACAAAAATTAGGAAAAATGAAAATTTTGTATAGAAAGACAGTTCAAAAAGTATGAGAACCATTTTACGTTCCAGTAAAAAATGTAAAATCACGCATTACAGCCAAAGTTTCTGTCCTGCACCGTACAAACCAACAAGCAAAGTAAACATCCTAAAGGCAAATCTTGGCACATTATTTTTATAATACAATGGAATTGTACAAGGGTATAATTATTTTTGTTGAAAAGTTTCTGTAATCAAGATTCACAAAGTTTCCGTGAGCATGAACAAAGTTCAAGGCTAGCTCCCACTTCAACAATGCTCATCTTTCTCACCTTCGCTTTTCTTTTTGAAAAGGATTTAGGTTCCCCTCTTTATTTTTTTGTTTTTAAACTTTATAAAAGCACTCAAAATAAATAAATGACTCTCTAAAACTTCCAGGTTGTCTCCCTGGCAGCGCTTTCTTTAAAGACATTAAGCTAGGCATATAGTGCTCAAGTAATGGATCCACCCGGGTCCCAAGGTATATCAAAGCCAATTTTAATTAACAATGATTTGTAATTTAGTAGTGAGCACAAAGTAACACATATCATGTAACAATGAAGTCTAACTCTCTTCCTATGCATCAGCATGTCATAAAAGAACAATTCATGCACACATAGTAAAGGTCAATGCATAGTATAATAATTGCAAGTAGGAGCAGCAATTTTATCATGTTGGAAACATAGAGAGGTGGAGATATAGTTCCTCTCTCATAATAATTGCAAGTAGGAGCAGCAAGCACATGCATATTATACTCATCAGAATCATCATGTGTAGTAGTAAAAGGCAACCCATCAATATAATCCTTAATAAGCACAAACTTCTCCGATATAGTGTAGTTTGGAGAATTCAAAAAGATAATAGGACTATCATGTGTGGGTGCAATAGCAACAATTTCATGTTTAACATAAGGAACTATAGCAAGTTCATCTCCATAAGCATAATTCATATTGGCATCTTGGCCACAAGCATAGCAAGCATCATCAAAAAGGGATATTTCAAAAGAATCAACGGGATCATAGCAATTATCATAGCATTCATCCTTCGGTAAGCACGAAGGGAAATTAAACAATGTATGAGTTGAAGAGTTACTCTCATTAGAAGGTGGGCACGGGTGATCAATCCGCTCTTCCTCCTTTTGTTCTTCACTCTCCTCCTCATCTTCTTCATCCAATGAGCTCACAATGTCATTAATTTCTTATTCCATAGACTCCTGCAAAATATTAGTCTCTTCTTGGACAGCGGAGGAGTCCTCAATATATGGTTTAACATAGGCATTAGAAGCATAATTATCATAACAATATTCAAGTATGGCAATATTTTTAGACTTGTAAAGAGTAGCATCATACTTTTCAATCAAAGAAGCAATTTCATAAGCACCCTTAAAAGCAACAAATTCTTCAATTTGTTGAACATCATAGTAATTATAAAAACCCTTAGCATAAGAAGATACGATTCCATTATCACTAAACAAACATTGGTAGGGAAGGTGTTTCTTAGGGTCTTCAGAATAACAAGTGTAATCATATATTTCGCATAAATTCCAAGCATAGCATTGCAAACGATGATTTTGATCCAGTAAACGTTTCCCTTTTTCAGATATACGGTGTCGCACATAACAAGCATGCTCATCTAAAGATTTGCCCTCAACTAAGCTAGTTGGGGTTTTAGCACGAGCACATATGGATCGAAGATGATCCAAGTAATAAGCTTCAGGAGTGTGATAGATTTTGAGTGGTTCTTCAACCATTGGTTTAGTAGGTACAACTATTTTTTTGGTATTTTTCATTTCCAGCCCATAACTAAAGATAGAAAACAACTAAGAACAGCAAATAAAAATTACTTAGTGATAAAGCGAACAAGCACACACGAGAATATTCACCCCACGCTATAACTCCCCGGCAACGGCGCCAGAAAAAGGTCTTGATAACCCACAAGTATAGGGGATCAATTGTAGCCTCTTTCGATAAGTAAGAGTGCTGAACCCAACGAGGAGCTAAAGGTAGAACAAATATTCCCTCAAGTTCCATCGACCACCGATACAACTCTACGCACGCTTGACGTTCGCTTTACGTAGAACAATTATGAAACTAGAAGTACTTTGTAGGTGTTGTTGGATAAGTTTGCAAGATAATAAAGATTACGTAAATAAAAAGTAGGGGCTGTTTAGATAAAGGAATAACTAAGTTACTTTTAGTAAAGAGTTTTTTGTTACGACAAAGTTATTTGTCCCTAGGCAATCGATAACTAGACCGGTAATCATTATTGCAATTTTATATGAGGGAGAGGCATAAGCTAACATACTTTCTCTACTTGTATCATATGCACTTATGATTGGAACTCTAGCAAGCATCCGCAACTACTAAAGATCATTAAGGTAAAACCCAACCATAGCATTAAAGTATCAAGTCCTCTTTATCCCATACGCAAACAACCTACTTACTCGGGTCTGTGCTTTTGTCACTCACGCCACCCACCATAAGCAAATCATGAACATATTGCAAAGCCTACAACGGGAATCCCTCATGCTTGCGCGACACGGAGAGCACCATAGGACAGCACCAATAATAAAAGATGCAACTCAAACCAATCACGATCATCAAATAACCCATAGGACAAAACAGATCTACTCAAACATCATAGGATAGCCATACATAACTGGGAAATAATATATAGAGTTGAGCACCAAATTTAAGTAGAGATTACAGTGGGTAAAAGAGGGGTTACACCACTTCATAGAGAGGGGAAGAGTTGGTGATGATGGCGGTGAAGTTGTTGGTGAAGATTGCGGTGATGATGATGGCCCCCGGTGGCACTCCGGCGCCACCGGAAGTGAGGGGGAGATAGCCCCCCTTCTTCTTCTCTTCTTCCTTGACCTCCATCCTAGATGGGAGAAGGGTTTCCCCTCTGGTCCATGGCCTCCATGGCGGTGGAGGGGAGAGAGCCCCTCCGAGATTGGATCTGTCTCTCTTTGTTTCTGCGTTCTCTTCTTCTGCCCTTTCACCGTTTCTTATATTCCCGAAGATCCTTAACTTCGATTGGGCTGAAATTTTAACACGATCTCTATCCGGATATTAGCTCTCTTGCGGCGAAAGAAGGGCACCAACCGCCTTACGGGGTGGCCACGAGGGTCAGGGGTGTGCCCAGGTCGGTGGGGCATGCCCCCCTGCATCGTGCCTCCCTCGGGCACCGTCTCGCGTCGATTTTTCTTCCCAAAAATCATATATATTCGAAAAAATCTCCATCAGTTTTTAATCCCGTTTGGACTCCGTTTGATATGGATATTCTGCAAAACAAAAAACATGCGACAAACAGGAACCGGCACTAGGCACTGGATCAATATGTTAGTCCCAAAAATAGTTTAAAAAGTTGCCAAAAGTATATGAAAGTTCTAGAATATTGGCATGGAACAATAAAAAATTATAGATATGATGGAGACGTATCAACATCCCCAAGCTTAATTCCTCCTCGTCCTTGAGTAAGTAAATGATAAAAAAGATAATTTTTGATGTGCAATGCTACCTAGCATAATCCTGATCATGTAATCTAATCATGGCATGAATATTAAGACACGAGTGATTCAAAGAAATAGTCTATCATTTGACATAAAAACAATAATACTTCAAGCCTACTAATAAAGCAATCATGTCTTTTCAAAAACATGGCCAAAGAAAGTTATCCCAACAAATTCATATAGTCTGGCTATGCTCCATCTTCACCACACAAAATATTCACATCATGCACAACCCCAATGACAAGCCAAGCAATTGTTTCATACTTTTGACATTCTCAAACCTTTTCAACTTTCACGCAATACATGAGCGTGAGCCATGGACAGAGCACTATAGGTGGAATAGAATGGTGGTTGTGGATAAGACAAAAAGGAGAAGATAGTCTCACATCAACTAGGCGTATCAAGGGGCTATGGAGATGCCCATCAATAGATATCAATGTGAGTGAGTAGGGATTGCCATGCAACAGATGCACTAAGAGCTATAAGTGTATGAAAGCTCAAACTGAAACTAAGTGGGTGTGCATCCAACTTGCTTGCTCATGAAGACCTCGGGCATTTGAGGAAGCCCATCATCGAAATATACAAGCCAAGTTTAATAATGAAAATTATCACTAGTATATGAAAGTGATAACTCAAGAGACTCTCTATATGAAGAACATGGTGCTACTCTGAAGCACAAGTGTGGTAAAAGGATAGTAGCATTGTCCCTTCTCTTTTTTCTCTCATTTTTTATTTGGCCTTTTCTTCCCTTTTTTATGGCCTCTCTTTTTTTAGTCCGTAGTCTCATCCCGACTTGTGGGGGAATCATAGTCTCCATCATCCTTTCCTCACTGGGACAATGCTCTAATAATGATGATCATCACACTTTTATTTACTTACAACTCAATATTACAACACGATACTAGAACAAAGATATGACTCTATATGAATGCCTCCGGCGGTGTACCGGGATGTGCAAAGATCTAGCGTAGCAATGACATCAAAAAATGGACAAGCGATGAAAACATCATGCTAGCTATCTTACGATCATGCAAAGCAATATGACAATGAATGCTCAAGTCATGTATATGATGATGATGGAAGTTGCATGGCAATATATCTCGGAATGGCTATGGAAATTCCATGATAGGTAGGTATGGTGACTGTTTTGAGGAAGGTATATGGTGGGTTTAAGGTACCGGCGAAAGTTGCGCGATACTAGAGAGGCTAGCAATGATGGAAGGGTGAGAGTGCGTATAATCCATGGACTCAACATTAGTCATAAGGAACTCACATACTTATTGCAAAAATCTATTAGTCATCGAAACAAAGTACTACGTGCATGCTCCTAGCGGGATAGATTGGTAGGAAAGGACCATCGCTCGTCCCTGACCACCACTCATAAGGAAGACAATCAATCAATAAATCATGCTCCGACTTCGTTACATAACGGTTCACCATACCTGCATGCTATGGGAATCACAAACCTCAACACAAGTATTTCTAATAATCCACAACTACCCACTAGCATGACTGAGGGAGTCCTGGATTAGGGGGTCTCCGGACAGCCAGACTATATCCTTTGGCCAGACTGTTGGACCATGAAGATATAAGATTGAAGACTTTGTCCCGTGTCCGGATGGGACTTTCCTTGGCGTGGAAGGCAAGCTTGGCAATACGGATATGTAGATCTCCTCCCTTGTAACCGACTCTGTGTAACACTAGCCCCCTCCGGTGTCTATATAAACTAGAGGGTTTAGTCCGTAGGACAAGAACAATTATACCATAGGCTAGCTTCTAGGGTTTAGCCGCTCCGATCTCGTGGTAGATCAACTCTTGTAATACTCATATTATCAATATCAATCAAGCAGGACGTAGGGTATTACCTCCATCAAGAGGGCCCGAACCTGGGTCAACATCGTGTCCCTTGCCTCCTGTTACCATCCGCCTTAGACACACAGTTCGGGAGCCCTACCCGAGATACGCCGGTTTTGACACCGACATTGGTGCTTTCATTGAGAGTTCCACCGTGCCATCACCGTAAGGCTTGATGGCTCCTTCGATCATCGGTAACGATGCAGTCCAGGGTGAGGTTTTCCTCCCTGGACAGATCTTCGTATTCGGCGGCTTCGCACCGCAGGCCAACTCGCTTGGCCATCTGGAGCAGATCGAGAGCTACGCCCCTGGCCATCAGGTAAGGTTCGGAAACTTAAACTACACTGCCGACATCCGCGGAGATTTGATCTTCGACGGATTCGAGCCCTTGTCAGGTGCGCCGCACAATCACAACAAGCATGACATAACTCTACCGTCAGACAGTGTTCGGGAGATCACACCTGCAACTACTCCGGCCCTCGATCCGGAGCAAATTGCGCCATCCGAGGATGGGGGAATAGACCCTGCCATGGAGGCCGCACTCTCAGTGGCGATGGATCCGAATACTGACTTCACCCCTTACGAGAGCTGTGTTGCCAAACCACTGGTTTCGTCTCCGGCCACAGACTCCGAGCCACCTGCGTCCATGGCTATCGAATCCGATTGGGCGCCGATAATGGAGTTCACCTCCGCGGATATCTTTCAGCACTCGCCTTTCGGCGATGTGCTAAATTCATTAAGGTCTCTCCCCTTGTCAGGAGAACCTTGGCCGAACTATGTCCGGCTAGAATGGGATGTGGATGACGAAGAAATTCGCTGCCCACCCACCACCCACTTAGTAGCCACTGTCGACGATTTAACCGACATGCTCGACTTTGACCCCGAAGACGTCGACGGTATGGATGACGATGCAGGAGACGAACAGGAACCACCGCCCATAGGGCGCTGGACCGCCACCTCATCATATTATATATACATGGTGGACACCCCCAAAGAAGGCAATGGCAATGAGACAGTGGAGGATGACCCCTCCAAGAAGCAACCCAAGCGACGACGTCAGCGGTGCCGCTCTAAGTCCCCCCATAGCAAAAGTAGTGATACCGACACAAGAGACAATAACACTCCGGATAGTGCCGAAGACGACAACAATCTCCTCCAGCACGATTTAGAGTGGGAGGGTGAACAAGCTAGCCCTCCAGAGCAGGCTGCAGATGGAGAATCGGAGGAGGACAATTACATGCCTCTCTCCGAAGACGAGTTGAGCCTCGGCGACGAAGAATTTATCTTGCCTGAGGATCCCGTCGAGCAGGAGCGCTTCAAGCGCTGGCTTATGGCCACAGCAAATAGCTTGAAGAAAAAGCAACATCAGCTTCGAGCTGATCAAGATTTGCTAGCAGACAGATGGACCGAAGTCCTTGCGGCCGAGGAATATGAACTCGAGCGCCCCTTCAAGATTTACCCAAAGCTCATTCACCAGCGTACGATGCAGCTGACCGGCCACCTCGTGGATGAGCCAGAGAGGCGTTTCAGCCTGAGGTTCAACCTGCACCCCGCCGCCACTCAAAAGAAAATACAAAGGCTCGGGGCAACACGCGAGATGTATTGGAAAGCAGGGAAAAATATGCAAGGCTGATACACGGGTCATAGGGACGTGCGCCAACGCGGGACGATGACCGTCACGCTGGATACACTAAAAGTAAGTCCGGTCGGGCAGCAGACAAGACTCATATGAACTGCGTCGTGATATAGCCCGGCAAAGAGGCGCCGCACACCCCCTATGCTTCACAAATGAAGTTATGGATCACGAATTCCTGGAGGGTTTTAAACCCATAAATATCGAATCATATGATGGTACAACAGATCCCACTATATGGATTGAGGATTTCCTCCTCCACATCCATATGGCTCGCGGTGATGATCTGCATGCCATCAAGTACCTCCCACTAAAACTCAAAGGACCAGCTCGGCATTGGCAGAATAGCTTGCCAGTAGACTCCGTCGGCAGTTGGGAGGATTTGGAAGATGCATCCCTTGACAACTTCCAGGGCACTTATGTGCAACCGCCGGATGCTGATGACCTGAGCCATATAACTCAGCAGCCAGGGGAATCAGCCAGGCAATTCTGGACATGGTTCCTAACTAAGAAAAACCAAATTGTCGACTGTCCGGATGCAGAGGCCTTAGCGGCATTCAAACATAACATCTGTGACGAATGGCTCGCCTGGCACCTCGGCCAGGAGAAGCCGAAGTCTATGGCAGCCCTCAGGACACTCATGACCCTCTTTTGCGCGGGCGAGGATAGCTGGCTAGCTCGCAGCAACAACACATCAAGGAATCCGGGCACTTCAGATACTAAAGATGCCAATGGTAGACCACGTCGTAACAGACAAAAGCGCCACAATAATGGCGATAATGCCGATGACACGGCAGTCAATGCCGGATTCAGAGGCTCTAGATCCAGTCAGCGGAAAAAGCCATTCAAAAGAAGTACTACGGGCTCGTCCAGTTTGGATCGCATACTTGATCGCTCGTGTCAAATCCACGGCACCCCCGATAAGCCAGCCAATCACACCAACAGAGAATGCTGGGTGTTCAAGCAGGCCGGCAAGTTGAATGCCAAAAACAAGGACAAGGGGCTGCATAGTGATGACGAGGAGGAGCCCCGGCCACCGAACACAGGAGGACAGAAGAGGTTTCCCCCACAAGTGAAGACGGTGAACATGATATATGCAACCCACATTCCCAAGAGGGAACGAAAGCGTGCACTAAGGGACTTCTATGCAATAGAGCCCGTCGCCCCAAAGTTCAACCCAGGGTCCTCTTGTCCGATCACCTTCGATCGCAGGGACCATCCCACTAGTATCCGTCATGGCGGATCTGCCGCATTAGTCCTAGACCCCATCATCGACGGATTTCACCTCACTCGAGTCCTTATGGACGGCGGCAGCAGCCTGAACCTGCTCTATCAGGATACAGTGTGCAAAATGGGTATAGATCCCTCGAGGATCAAACCCACCAAAACCACCTTTAAGGGCGTCATCCCAGGTGTAGAGGCCCATTGCACAGGCTCAATCACACTGGAAGTGGTCTTCGGATCTCCGGAAAACTTCCGAAACGAGGAGTTAATCTTCAATATCGTCCCGTTCGGCAGTGGCTATCACGCACTGCTCGGGCGAACCGCATTTTCAAAATTCAATGCGGTACCGCATTACGCTACTCCTTGCATTGACATCAATTGATGGGCATCTCCCTAGCCCGTTGATTAGCCGCGTCGATGTGAGACTTTCTCCTTTTTTGTCTTCTCCACATAACCTCCATCATCATATTCTATTTCACCCATAGTGCTATATCCATGGCTCACGTTCATGTATTGCGTGAAAGTTGAAAAAAGTTTGAGATTACTAAAGTATGAAACAATTGCTTGGCTTGTCATCAGGGTTGTGCATGATGAGAGCATTCTTGTGTGATGAAAATGGAGCATGACCAAACTATATGATTTTGTAGGGATGAACTTTCTTTTGGCATGTTATTTTCAGAAGACATGATTGCTTAGTTAGTATGCTTGAAGTATTATTATTTTTATGTCAATATTAAACTTTTGTCTTGAATCTTTCGGATCTAAAAATTCATGCCACAATAAAGAAAATTACATTGAGAAATATGCTAGGTAGCATTCCACATCAAAAATTCTGTTTTTATCATTTACCTACTCGAGGACGAGTGGGAATTAAGTTTGGGGATGCTTGATACGTCTCCAAAGTATTTATAATTTTTTATTGTTCCATGCTATTATATTATCTGTTTTGGATGTTTAATGGGATTTACTAAGCACTTTTATATTATTTTTGGGACTAACCTACTAACCCAAGGCCGAATGCAAATTGCTGTTTTTTTCCTATTTCAGTGTTTCGCAGAAAAGGAATATCAAACGGAATCCAAATGGAATAAAACCTTCGGGAGAGTTATTTTTGGAACAAACATGATCTAGGGGACTTGGAGTGGACATCAAGAAAGAAACGAGGGAGCCACAAGGCAGGGAGGCGCGCCTGCCCCCCTGGGCGCGCCCCCTACCCTCGTGGTCCCCTCGCAGCTCCACCAACCTACTTCTTCCTCCCAAGAGATCCCATCGTGGGGCCTTTTCTGGAGCTCCACCGGAGGGGGAATCAATCACGGAGGGCTTCTACATCAACACCATAGCCTCTCCAATGATATGTGAGTAGTTTACCTCAGACCTTTAGGTCCATAGTTATTAGCTAGATGGCCTCTTCTCTCTCTTTGGATCTCAATACAAAGTTATCCTCAATCTTCTTGGAGATCTATTCGATGTGACTCTTTTTGCCTTGTGTTTGTCGAGGTCCGATGAATTGTGGGTTTATGTTCAAGATTATCTATGAACAATATTTGGTTCTTCTCTGAATTCTTATATGTATGATTTAATTATCTTTGCAAGTCTCTTCAAATTATCAGTTGGTTTGGCCTACTAGATTGATCTTTCTTGCAATGGGAGAAGTGCTTAGCTTTGGGTTCAATCTTGATGTGTCCTTTCCCAGTGACAGCAGGGGCAGCAAGGCACGTATTGCATTGTTGCCATCAAGGATAAAAAGATGGGGTTTATATCATATTGCTTGAGTTTATCCCTCTACATCATGTCATCGTGCTTAATGCGTTACTCTATTCTTATGAACTTAATACTCTAGATGCATGCTGGATAGCGGTCGATGTGTGGAGTAATAGTAGTAGATGCAGAATCGTTTCGGTCTACTTGTCACGGACGTGATGCCTATATACATGATCATGCCTAGATATTCTCATAATTATGCACTTTTCTATCAATTGCTTTACAGTAATTTGTTCACCCACCGTAATACTTATGCTATCTTCAGAGAAGCCACTAGTGAAATCTATGACCCCCAGGTCTATCTTTTATCATATAAGTTTCCAATCTATTTTATTTCGCAATCTTTACTTTCAATCTATATCATAAAAATACAAAAATATTTATCTTATTATTATTATCTCTATTAGATCTCACTCTCGTATGTGACCGTGAAGGGATTGACAACCCCTTTATCGCGTTGGTTGCGAGGTTCTTATTTGTTTCTGTAGGTACGAGGGACTTGCGTGTTGTCTCCTACTGGATTGATACCTTGGTTCTCAAAAATTGAGGGAAGTACTTATGCTACTTTACTGCATCACCCTTTCCTCTTCAAGGGAAAACCAACATAGTGCTCAAGAGGTAGCAGCGTATTAGCATCCCCAAGATTAATTCCTGCTCGTCCTCGAGTAGGTAAATGATAAAAGAAATAATTTATGAAGTGTGAATGCTAGCAAGTGCATAAGATTGATCAATGATAGTTCCAATCACTTTTTCTAGCATCATTATATATCATAACAGTAGCTCAACTCATGAAACTTATCATGATCAAGTAACAAGCTATTCACATGTTAAAGTATAGATCATAAACTTTCTTGAAAACTAAAAAATTGTGCTCTTAGTCATCAAACAATTGCAATTCATCTTATTTTCGGGAAGAGTCTATGTAAGAGCTTTGACTCAGCAAACTCCACATACTCAACTATCATTTAATCTTCCACAATTGCTAATACTCATGTGATATTAATGGGTTCAATGTTTTAATCGTACACAGAGAAAGATAGGGGCTTATAGTTTTGCCTCCCAACCTTTTACATCAAGGGTAATGTCAACAATAATAATTTATGAAAACCTACATCCAAGTGGATATATATATATATGTATGTATGTATATATATATATATATATATACATATCCAGATCGCTCCAACACAAAGTGCTTGCCAAAGGAAAAAGTGTAAAAAGGAAAGGTGATGATCACCATGACTCTTGTATAAGGGTGGAAGATAAAAGTAAAAGATAGGCCCTTCGCAGAGGGAAGCAGACGTTGTCATGCGCTTTTATGGTTGAATGCACAAAATCTTAATGCAAAAGAACGTCACTTTATATTGCCTCTTGTGATAAAGACCTTTATTATGTAGTCCATTGCTTTTATTTCTTCCCTATCACAAGTTCGTATAAAGCTTATTTTCTTCGCACTAATAGATCATTCATATTTAGAGAGCAATTTTTATTGCATGCACCGATGACAACTTACTTGAAGGATCTTACTCAATCCATAGGTAGGTATGGTGGACTCTCATGACAAAACTGGTTTAAGGAATGTTTGGAAGCACAAGTAGTATCTCTACTTGGTGCAAAGAATTTGGCTAGCATGAGAGGGAAAGGCAAGCTCAACATGTTGGATGATCCAAGACAATATAACGTTTCGGATATAGGAAAACATAACACATTAAGTTGTCTTCCTTGTCCAACATCAACCTTTTAGCATGCCATATTTTAATGAGTGCTCACAATTGCAAAAGATGTCCAAGATAGTATATTTATATGTGAAATCTCTCTTCCTTCAATATTCTTTCATGAATTGTTCATGTGACCAATTATGTGTTTGCTAACTTTCAATAAGTTTAATACCTATACTTATTATGTGTGAAGTCATTACTCCCCATGTTATAAGCATATGAAACGTATATAGATTCAGATTTATGATATTCAATTCATTCAACCATTTACTCATAGGATATATGTGAAGCACGTGAGTAAATGACAAACTACTCCAAAAAGATATAAGTGAAGAATACTGAGTAATCAAATAATTAGCTAGACATGTGTAATGCCCTGAGAACGTTGCGCCAGGTGTCTTCCAGTTATTTGCTGTTGTTGCCTCGTCATTTGTTTTCGTGTCATGCATTTCATATCATGTCATCATGTGCATCACATTTGCATACATGTTCGTCTCATGCATCCGAGCATTTTCCCCGTTGTCGGTTTTGCAATCCGGTGCTCTTATGTCCTCCAGTGCCCTCCTTTTGCCTCTTTTCGTGTGCGGGTGTTGAACGTTCTCGGACTGGACCGAGGTTTACCAAGTGGCCTTGGTTTACTACCGGTAGACCGCCTATCAAGTTTCCTGCCATTTGGAGTCCTTTTGATACTCCAACGGTTAACCAAGGAACCGTAAAGGCCTCGTGTGTGTTGCAGCCCAACACCCCTCCAAAGTGGCCCAAAACCCATCCAAACCTCCTCCATCCTCTCGATCGTTCGATCATGATCGCGTGGCCGAAAACCGCTCCTCATTTGCACTCTCCTAGCTCCCTCTACCTATATATATGTGCCTTCCCCCGAAATTCCGCGGATGAACCCAAGCCTCCTTCCACCACGCGCCGCCGTACATGTCCATCCGTGCCGGACATGTCCGCCGGACACGTCGCTCCGGCCAACCAGGAGCCGCCACGTCAGCTCTACCGCCGCCCGAGCCAACCGCGTCGTGCCACGTGTCAGCGCACCCGCGCCCTTGCTCTCCTTGTACTGCCTTGTACATGATGGTGTTGTACGATCGAGCCCGTGTGGGCCCCACCACGAAAACTTCAGACGAAATCTCTATCATATGTTTGTTCCGGCTTATTTTGCAAGCCAATCCTTTGTTTTGTTTTTGAGTTGTGGTATTCGAGTTGCTTCGGAGTCAAGTGTTGATTCCATACTTTTCCTAAATGGTGTTCTCATACTCCGATGTGAATACCAATCCTTCATGATAATCAAGATTGTTATGTCAATCCTTTTCAACCGGCGTACTTTCTCTTCAAGTGGATCCGATCACTTCAACATCCGCAAGATCACCTCTTGGTTTTTCCAACGTTGTTCATTTCATCTGTCCTCAAGTTGCCTTTGTTTTTCCCGCCCACCCAACCTTTTTCTTCGAGGACTCGGATTTCTTTATCAATATCTATCTTATGAATGTGAAGTCTCTCCATTCTTTTCCGTCAATGTTCATATCCGGTGATCCTCAGGAAGATACTAACGGAGCTTCTAGTTTATCATTCTTCGTACTCTTTTCTTCTCCGGTGGATCCAATGCAAGCTTTGTGGATCATATCCTTTTCCTTGTTTCAAATACCTTCTTATGCCAGTGCACCTCGTATTCATTCATTTCCCGCTATTCAATTGTTCCGGAGTGCTCAAGATATCCCAGATTCGTGTTTCCACTCTGCATTCGTTCAAGCTCTTTCGAGGTTGTAATCTCTTTCAAGCTATTTAATTCGAACGGCGCATCTCTCTTCAAAATCATTCCAAAGGTATTTCTTTTGAGTGGGCCCTAACCCACAGGTCTTTTCCCAGGATCTTACCTGACTCCTCTATTTTCCCGGAGCTATTCTCAAATCTTCCAAAGTTTGACATAAGAATAAATTATCATCAGTCATATGTCTTTCCCCAAGATCGGTCTAATTCTTTTCACCGTTGGCTCAACTCCTTCATTATTCATTCTCCCGGAGTATCTCAATAATTCATGGTGGTGTTTCTCGTCGTCATTCTCGGATTTTGAAGACCGAAGAAGAGTTCCTCTTAAATCCTTATCCGTTCTCTTGAAGATTCATGATGCTAGCTTGCTGCCATCCTCTCATAATTATTTTCGATTGTGAGATATACTTTCCACATATCCGGAACAACTTAGGAGTCTTTTCAGTTTGATCATCCGGAGCCCATCATCTCAGATTTATTCATTCTCGGCCTTCAGCTATCATTCTCCAAATCTTATCGGTGCTTCATTCAAGTATTCTCTAATCATCTCGGAACCTCTTCATTCACTTGTATCTAAATTCCCTCAAGTATCTTCAGTCGTTCTCTAATTCTTACCGGTGATTCATCCCTTTAGTTCGTTCATTTCCAATTCTTACGGTGGTTCGTTCAAGAGTTCTTCTCCTTCGTTATCATATAGATTCATTCATTGTTCCCAAATCCTACCAGTGGTTCGTTGAAGACCTTCCCAAGTTGGCGCGATATATATCTTAATCCTTTTTACGAGAATAAGTTGTGCGCCAAATCCATTGTTTTTCATCAATTTAATTGGTGAGGGATACGCATAATGTAATTCTTATTCTTGTTTCTTCCAAGTGATTATTTCTTTATTCCGGAGGTTCATCAAATTCTCTATTTCAATTGTTTTCATCTTTTCTTTTCCGAAGTTTCAACTTTTCCACATTATCTCGTTGCAAAGCTCCATTTAAAATTCCAAGGCTTCACCTTATATTCGCAACTTCTCTTTCTTTTTTTCATCCTTTATTACCGGAGTTCTTCATGAAGGCTCTACATGATGGTTCTTTAAGGATTTAATTCCTTCTCGAAGTTTTCATCGAGATTCTTTTCTAAGGAGCTCAAGTATTCTTCATCTTGCAATCTGGAGTGCAATTCTTTTTACCTTATCTTTTGAGGCGGTGTTATGTCATTCTGGGTAATTTTCCTTCGTGTTTCATGATTCACAAGTTTTTCAAGAGTGGCATATCTAAAATCCATCATTTTCTCTTTGTTCAAGATATCTTTTCAATCCATCAATCTCTTCTTTGGGTTTATCTTGGGTTATATTTCACCTAAAGCTTTCCCTAAGGATTGTTGCTATTTATGGTGCTTATAAATGACCCAAGTTCTTCATTTATCCTCCCGGTGAAATAGCTTCTCGTCTCCTTGTTCATATCAATCCAATCTATTGTTTCCGTTAGTGGCGGAATTTCACCTCATAGTTTTGGGATGTCTTCCGTAAGTCCACAACAAGCTTACTCTTTTCATTGTTGGTTTTCCAACAACTCCGTTCGACCCTTCTCCTTAAGATTCCTTTGCAAGCTCATTGGAGGTAGAAGATGTTGTTTTCTTCCCCGTTCCTTTAATTCCATTCTTTCATTTCTCCCGGAGGCATTGTGATGTTGCTCTCTTCAACCCATCTTCTTGTTTTGTCAAGGTCATGTTTCTTTCTTTTGCTTATCCATTTAACCGGAGTGTTGTGCCCTCTACTCAAGTTCTTTTCATCTTATCAAGTTTCATATCACTTTTCAAATGGAGTGTTGTCCGAATTTGTTCTTCCTTGTTCCTCTTTCCTAACAGAGTGTTTTCAACTTTGCTCATCTCCGTTGTATTCTTTTCTTGAATTTTTTAACCTCGCAAGGTTCTTTGGTTTCACTCATTTGTTGAAGAAGCAACTTAGTTTTACCTCTTCTCTTCCTCTTCCGCTTCCCTCCGGTGCAATTCTAGATCTCGGGACAAGACCCTCTCGTAGTGGTGGAGTGTTGTAACGCCCCGAGACCGTTGCACCAGGTGTCTTCCAGTTATTCGTTGTTGTTGCCTCGTCATTTGTTTGTGTGTCATGCATTTCATACATGTCATCATGCGCATCGCATTTGCATACATGTTCATCTCATGCATCCGAGCATTTTCCCCGTTGTCCGTTTTGCAATCCGGCGCTCTTATGTCCTCCGGTGCCCTCCTTTTGCCTCTTTTCATGTGCAGGTGTTGAACGTTTTCGAACTGGATTGAGGTTTGCCAAGCGGCCTTGGTTTACTACCGGTAGACCGCATGTCAAGTTTCGTGCCATTTGGAGTCCGTTTGATACTCCGACGATTAACCGAGGAACCGTAAAGGCCTCGTGTGTGTTGCAGCCCAACACCCCTCCAAAGTGGCCCAAAACCCATCCAAACCTCCTCCACCCTCTCGGTCGTTCGATCACGATCGCGTGGCCGAAAACCGCTCCTCATTTGCACTCTCCTAGCTCCCTCTACCTATATATATGTGCCTTCCCCCGAAATTCCGCGGATGAACCCTAGCCTCCTTCCACCTCGTGCCGCCGGACATGTCCATCCGCGCCGGACATGTCCGCCGGACACGTCGCTCCGGCCAACAAGGAGCCGCCATGTCAGCTCCACCGCCGCCCGAGCCAACCACGTCGTGCCATGTGTCGGCGCGCCCGCGCCCTCGCTCTTCCGCCGCCGCCGCGGCCCTGCGGGCCCACGGCCAGCCCGCCCGGCCCGATAGCGCACCCCCGCAGCCTGCCGATCCGGCCGCCACCTCCGCGCCACGGCGCGCCGCCCGCCCACCACCTTGCTGTGCCGCCGCCTCTCAGGCTCGCCGGCCTCGCCGCCTCCTCGCGCCACCTCCACACTCTGGCGCCGCCCCTGCTCCTCCATCGCCGGCCGGTCCCGAGCAACTCCGACGAGCTCTCCGGCCAGATCCGACGAACCCCGGCGTTCTCCGGCGAGGATCCGACGAGATCCGCCGCCACATTGGATTGCGTGCCAAGTCAACCCCATCTTAGATCTGGAGGTCCAAATATTCTCTAAGTCTTTTTCTGCAGTATTTTGAGCCCCTGTTCATCGCATCATAACTTTGCATCCGTAGCTCCGTTTCATGCGTGCAATATATCAATTCGTCGTCTGGATGTGCACTTCATTTCATTCCATTGCACCATGTTCATTTGAGTTCATCTTGATGCCCTAAATGCTGTTGTAAGAGTGCTTCATAATGTTAGTGTCTGTTTCTTAACAGATCTTGAGCATTTGTCATTTTTGCCATGATTCATGTGTGCCTCCTATGAACTTGAGCCCTACATGTGTTTTGTTATATGCCATGTCATCTTTACAGAGGCGTATGCCATGTAGTTTTGTGATCAATGTGGTGACTAGCACAAGCATGCAAAGTAGCTCTCATGATGTTGCTGATTTCAGGGACTTAGAATTCTTCTAAGTCTTTTCCCTGATGTTATTTTTATGCCATGTATTCATGTTGTTATAGAGTGATCCATGCCTCTTTTGAGCATGCTCAATAAGGATGATTTTGAGATATGGTTATGCTCTATCCATCCATGTCTTTGTTTGCAATTATGGAGTGCCCTAGCATGACTCAATCTTGCTCTACTTTTGCTATAAAATGTTCCTGGCAGATTGTTTACATGTTAATCAATTTTGACGAGGTTGTTGTAGTTGATCCATGCATCCTATGAGAGTGTTCTTGCCATGGTTAGCTTATTTATCATGTCTTCTTGCTGGGTATATGCTTAGTTTGTCATGCAATGCCTTGTGGTGAGTGCTTCGAGTGAGAAAACATGCCTTCGTAATTCTGTTTATGCCATGTCCAGTTTTCTGCTAAGTCTGAATCTATTAACGAAACTTGCTATGTTTACATGGGTGCCATCATATCTTCTGATCCTTTTTGGCTTATGGCCAGTAAGGGACTTTTGTTATATGCTTTGAGTAGATTCATTCCATGCCTTTGTTTGCTATGATCTGATCCCGTAGCATGTTGTTATCTTGCTCTAAATGTTGCTTCCTGATGTTAATTCCTGACATGTTATTTTCACTAAGTCTGTGATGCTGTTATCTTTTGCACTTTTGCCATGCTTGTTTGAGCCTGCTCTTGTGTGATTTAGCCATAGCTCAATGTTCATCTTTTGTCAAGCATCTTGAGTAGATCTCTTCCATGTCCTTTGTTGCTATGTTGGAGTGCAGTAGCTTAGTTTCTTGTTGCATTCTAGATGGCATCGTGCTGTTAATTGCAGAATAGTGCCATTATTGTTTTGCTTGCCATTTGCAAACCGTGCATCCGATTCCGGTGATCTTTATATCGAGTTCGACCAAAATTAACTCATCTTTACAGCGGCACTCTTGGTTTGCCAAGTTGAGGCCTGATTCAATATTTTCCTTTCGGAGTATGCATATGCATTGCATATTACATCCCGCATATCATGCCATGTTTTGCATCATGTTGCTTGCGCATTGCACCGTGGTTGATCATTGTTTCCTTTTCTTGTGTTCTTGCCTTGGGTAGAGCCAGGAGACGAGTTCGTGATCGAGGTACCCGTTGAGTACGTTTACGAGGATCAAGTTTTCGTCTACTCGGAGAACTTTGTAGGAAAGATGACAATACCCTCGAAATCACTTCTATCTTTGCTTGCTAGTTGATCGCTCTATTGCTATGACTATGCTGCGATACCTGCCACTTGCTATATCATGCCTCCCATATTGCTAAGCCAAGCCTCTAACCCACCTTGTCCTAGCAAACCGTTGTTTGGCTATGTTACCGCTTTGCTCAGCCCCTCTTATAGCGTTGCTAGTTGCAGGTGAAGATTGGAGTTTGTTCCCTGTTGGAACATGGATTTGTTGGGATATCACAATATCTCTTATTTAATTAATGCATCGATACACTTGGTAAAGGGTGGAAGGCTCGGCCTTATGCCTGGTGTTTTGTTCCACTCTTGCCGCCCTAGTTTCCGTCATACCGGTGTTATGTTCCTTGATTTTGCGTTCCTTATGCGCTTGGGTTATAATGGGAACCCCTTAACAGTTCACCTTGAATAAAACTCCTCCAGCAAGGCCCAACCTTGGTTTTACCATTTGCACTAACAACCTATCACCTTCCCTTGGGTTCTGCAGACTCAAGGGTCATCTTTATTTTAACACCCCCCCCCGGGGCCAGTGCTCCTCTGAGTGTTGGTCCAACCTGTCAGCCGCCGGTGGCCACCAGGGGCAACTCTGGGCTGGCCTACCGGAAGTTTGGACAATTTGGTGTGCCCTGAGAATGAGATATGTGCAGCTCCTATCGGGATTTGTCGGCACATTCGGGTGGCTTTGCTGGTCTTGTTTTACCATTGTCGAAATGTCTTGTAACCGGGATTCCGAGTCTGATCGGGTCTTCCTGGGAGAAGGAATATCCTTCGTTCACCATGAGAGCTTGTGATGGGCTAAGTTGGCAGACCCCTGCAGGGATTTGAACTTTCGAAAGCCGTGCCCGCGGTTATGGGCGGATGGGAATTTGTTAATGTCCGATTGTAGAGAACTTGACACTTAACTTAATTAAAATGCATCAACCGCGTGTGTAGCTGTGATGGTCTCTTTCCGGCAGAGTCCGGGAAGTGAACATAGTGTTGGAGTTATGCTTGAACATAAGTAGTTTCAGGATCACTTCTTGATCACTTCTAGTTCACGACCGGGCTTTGCCTTCTCTTCTCGCTCTCATTTGCGTAAGTTAGCCACCATATATGCTAGTGCTTGCTGCAGCTCCACCTCATACTTTTGGGACAATTACATTTTTACCCCTAGTTGGTTCCTACCCACGGGTTTTGCCCTTACTTTTCGAGCTTGCTCAGTTTTGCCCTTACTTTTTCTGTCGAGATCCCTCGAATGCCCTTTGACTGTTTGACCAAAACTTTGAAAATTCATAACTAATTCATATGAACTCAGAAAAATGCAAATAAGATATCAAATGTTCAGATAAACATTACCTTTATGGGCATATCATTTGCATTCAAGACAAAAGCATCATTTAAATTACCCGAGGTAATTAGTGTTATTAACATTATTAAAAATAAATAGGTATAAACAATATTTTTTTCATGAATAAAAATTACATGCAAATGTAGGTGATGTTTTCTGAACATCCTGATAACTTATTTGCATTTTTCAGAGTTTGTATCAACTTGTTATGAATGTTCTAACGACTTTGACCATTATTTGGAAACTTCATAACAAGTTGATACGAACTCAGGAAAATGCAAATAAGGTATCAGGATGTTCAGAAAACATCACCTACATTTGTATATACTTTTTATTCACGGAAACAATATTGTTTTTACCTATTTATTTTTAATAATGTTAATAACATTAATTACCTCGGGTAGTTTAAATGATGCTTTTGTCCTGAATGCAAATGATATGCCCATAAAGGTAATGTTTATCTGAACATTTTAATATCTTATTTGTATTTTTCTGAGTTCATGTGAATTAGTTATGAATTTTCAAAGTTTTAGTCAAACGGTCAAAGGGCATTCGAGGGACCTCGATGGAAAAAATAAGGGCAAAACTGAGCAAGCTCGAAAAGTAAGGGCAAAACCCGTGGGTAGGAACCAACTAGGGGTAAAAATGCAATTGTCCCCATACTTTTTCCCTACCCATAAGCTTAAATAGTCTTGATCGTGAGGGTGTGAGATTGTTGAGTCTCCGTGACTCACAGATTACTTCCAAAACCAGTTGCAGGTGCCGATGATACCGTGCAGGTGACGCAACCGAGCTCAAGGAGGAGCTCGATGAAGATCGTGTTTCATTATGTTGTTTCGTTTCCAGTTGATCAGTAGTGGAGCCCAGTCTGGGTGATCGGAGATCTTTTGCTTTAGGGGTAGACTTCTTTTATTTTGGTTCCGTAGTCGGACCTTGTTTGTATTTTGGATGTTGTAATGTTATATTCGTGTATTGTGTGAAGTGGCGATTGTAAGCCAACTCTTTATCCCTTTCTTATTCAGTACATGGGATGTGTAAAGATTACCCCTCTTGCGACATGCCTACAATGCGGTTATGCCTCTAAGTCGTGCTCTGACACGTGGGAGATATAGCCGCATCATGGGTGTTACAACATGGGAGGATTCTTTTTCACTCATGATTTCAAATCCAATTATTTTATTCCAACAACAAGTAAAATTTAAAATATGCTCCAAGCAAAACACATATCATGCGACGAATAAAAATATAGCTCTGAGTAAGGTATACCGATAATTTTTTAAGACGAAAGAGGGGATGCCTTCCGGGGCATCCCCAAGCTTAGGCGCTTGAGTCTTCCTTGAATATTACCTTGGGGTGCCTTGGGAATACCCAAACTTAGGGTCTTTCCACTCCTTATTCTCCTCATATCGATATCTCACCCAAAGCTTGAAAACTTCAATCACACAAAACTTAACGGAACTTCGTGAGATTGGTTACTATGATAAAGAATAAACCATTCACTTTGGTACTATCAAAGACAAGGTTCATAATTTTTCTCACACAATGCCTACTATACCATATCATTTCTACAATTTATATTGAGAAATATAAGCCATAGAAACTAGAAAACAAGCAAACTCTGCAATGAAAACAGAATCTATCAGAAACAGAACAGTCTGTAATGATCTGAACACCAACTATACTTATGCTACTCCAAAAATTATGAAATAAATTGGTGGACGTGAGTGATTTGTCTATTAATATTTTGAAAAAGAATCAACTCAATCGCACTCTTCTATAAAAAAAATGGCAGCTAAACTTGTGAGCGCAAAGTTTCTATTTTTTTCAGCAAGATCACATTAACTTTCACCCAAGTCTTCCCAAAGGTCTGACTTGGCACTTTATTGAAACAAAAGCTATAATACATGATTACTACAGTAGCTTAATCACGAGAACACACAAAAACAGTAAGGGTAAATATTGGGTTGTCTCCCAACAAGCGCTTTTCTTTAATGCCTTTTAGCTAGGCATGATGATTTCAATGATGCTCAAATAAAAGATAAGAATGGAAACATAAAGAGAGAATCACGAAGAATATGACTAAAAAATTTAAATCTAATCCACTACCTATGCCTAGGGATTTTGTGAGCACATAATTTATAGGAACAAGAATCAACTAGCATAGGAAGGAAAAACAAATATAACTTCAAAACTTTAAGCATATAGAGAGGAAACTTGATATTATTGCAACTCCTACAAACATGTATTCCTCCCTCATAATAATTTTCAGTAGCATCATGAATTAGTTCACCAATATAACCATCACATAAAGCATTCTTTTCATGATCTACGAGCATAGAAACTTTACTAGTCTTCACATAAGCAAAATTCTCCTCATTCAGAATAGTGGGAGCAAACCTCTTCTAAATCCACTTTAGATGATAGTATTATTCATACTCCAAAATATACAAGTGAAGTTCATGGAGCATTCTACAATTAATATAGAGTAACCAATATCCAAGCTCAAAATATATATAAGTGAAGCACATGAAGCATTCTATAAAACCATACTCAAAAGATTTAAGTGAAGCAGAAAGAGCAATTCTATAAGATCATACTTAAAAGATATAAGTGAAGCACATGAAGTGTTCTATAAATAAATAAAGGGCTATCTCATACTAGCATGGTTCTTAAGGGAAAAACAAAAACACAAAGGACACAAATTATGTGAACAAAACAAAAACCGAGGTATACCGATAATTGTTGAAGAAGAAAGATGGGATGCCAACCGGGGCATCCCCAAGATTAGATGCTTGAGTATCCTTATAATATTTACTTGGGGTGCCTTGGGCATCCCGAAGCTTTACCTCTTTCCTCTCTTTATTCTTCTCACATCGGTAACTCCTCATTCTTCGAACACTTCATCCACACAAAACTTTAACAAACACTTTGTGAGATCCGTTAGTGTAATAAAGAAAATCACTACCTTTAGGTAATGTTGAAAAATTATTCCAATTTCGTATTAAAACTATATCTACTGTATTCCAACTTCACCATGGTTCATACCCCCCAATACTACCCATAGATTCATCAAAATAAGCGAACAACTCATAGAAAACAGAATCTGTCAAAAACAGGACAGTCTGTAGTAATCTGGAAGTTTAGTAAACTTCTGTAACTCCAAAAAGTTCTAAAAAATATGAAAATTTAAAAAATTTGTACAGAAGTAATGTGCAAAAATTTTCAGACCAATTTGACTTTCCAATAAAAAATGTAAAATCACACGCTACAGCCAAAGTTTCTGTTTTTGTACTGCACAAAGTAAACAAGCAATCTAATCATCCTAAAACCAAGGCTCGGCACATTATTTTTATAATACAATGGATATGTACAAGGGGATAATTATTTTCAGAGAAGCTTCCATGAATTTTTTTACATTGTTTCGATGAGCATGAACACAAGTGTTCAAGGTCGACCCTCACTTCTCCAATGCATAATATTCCAATAACTTCTCTTATTGAAAAACTTTTTAGGTATGCGAGGCAAGTAAATGTTTTTTGTATTTTCATTATTTTTAAAAAATGTATGTTTCACCCACAACTAAACAGAAGAAAACAAAAAACAAAATCTACTTAGTGAGGAAAGCAAACAAGCGCACACGACAATATCAACCCCACGCTATTGCTCCCCGGCAACCGCGCCAGAAAAGAGATTGATAATCCCCAAGTGCAGGGAATCATCGTAGCAATTCCAAAAGGTGGAAGTGATAAGTATGGAGTGTCGAACGTACAAGGAGCTAAAGGTAAGATCAATATTCTCTCAAGCCCTATCTATCATTGATATGACTCTACGTACACCGAATGTTTGCTTCCAACTAGAAATGAGAAATAAAACTACGTTGTGGGTATGAAGAGGGTAACTTTGCATGATATGAGAGAGCTAAAATATAAAATTAGGTGCTGTTATCATAAAGTTATACTATATTACTAAATATTGTAAATAGCGAGTGTGGAATAATGATGGGTCGGTGTGCGGAATTGTCCTAGGCAATTGTTAACAAGATTGATAGTCGTCATTGCAATTTCATGTGAGGGAGAGGCATAAGCTAACATACTTTCTCTTCTTGGATCATATGCACTTATGATTGGAACTCTAGCAAGCATCCACAACTACTAAAGATCATTAAGGTAAAACCCAACCATAGCATTAAAGCATCAAGTCCCCTTTATCCCATACGCAACAACCCCCTTACTCGGGTTTATGCTTCTGTCACTCAAGCAACCCACTATAAGCGAATCATGAACGTATTGCAACACCCTACAGCGGGAATCCCTCACGCTTGCGCGACACAGAGGGCACAATAGTACAACACCAAAATAAAACATACAACTCATACCAATCTAGATCAACAATCAACCCAAAGACAAAGGATATCTACTCAAAACATCATAGGATGGAAACACTTCATTGGATCATAATATGTGGCATAAAGCACCATGTTCAAGTAGGGATTACAGCAGGGTGCGGGAGAATGGACCGCGTAAAAGAGATGAGGATGGTGATGATGATGTTGATGTTGATGAAGACGATCACCGCAGCGATGATTCCCCTCCCGATGGCACTCAGGCGCCACCGAGAGAGAGGAGAAGAGGTTCTCCCCCTTGTGCTTCCTCCTCCATGGCCTCCCCCTGGATGGGAAGAGATTCCCCCTATGGTCCTTGGCCTTCATGGTGATGATGGCCCCTCCAGGATCCTCCTCCATGCCCTTCGATGATGATGGTACCCTCCGGCAGGGTGCCAAAGAGGGCCTAGATTGATTTCTCGGGGCTACAGAGGCTTGCGGCAGCGGAAATTCCGATCTAGGTCATTTTCTGGAGGTTTGGGCATTTATAGGAGAGGTTGGCGTCGAGAACAAGTCAGGGGGCCCCACGGGAAGTCCATGAGGCACATGGGCGCGCCTAGGGGTGTGGGCGCACCCCCCACCCTCGTGGGTCCCACAGGGATCCCCTTCGGTAGATTTTTGTTCCAATATTTTTTATATTTTCCAAAAAATTCTCCGTTGATTTTCAGCGCATTACGAGAACTTTTATTTCTGCACAAAAACAACACCATGGTAGTTCTGCTGAAAACAGCGTCAGTCCGGGTTAGTTCTAATCAAATCATACCAAAATCATATAAAACTATTGTAAACATGGCATGAATACTTCATAAATTATAGATACGTTGGAGACGTATCAGTTTTTAACCCTAGGAGCCTTGGGCCCTTGGGGGGCGCACCATCCCACCAGGGGCTGGTTTCCACCCTTGTTCAGCCCACTTGGCCCACCGGGGCAGGTGGCACCACCCGGTGGACCCCCGGACACCTTTCAGTGGTTCCGGTACAATACCGATAACCCCAAAATTATTCCTGTGACTGAAACTGGACTTCCCATATATAATTCTTCACCTCCGGACCATTCTGGAACTCGTCCTAACGTCTGGGATCTCATCTGGGACTCGTAACAACCTTCAGTAACCACATACTATTTCTTATAACAACTCTAGCGTCACCGAACCTTAAGTGTGTAGACCCTACGAGTTCGGGAACCATGTAGACATGACCGAGACATCTCTCCGACCAATAACCAACAGCGGGATCTAGATACCCATGTTGGCTCCCACATGTTCCACGATGATCTCATCGGATGAACCACGATGTCGAGCATTCAATCAATCCCGTATGCAATTCCCTTTGTCTATCTGTATGTGACAACCCACAAGTATAGGGGATCACAATAGTTTTCGAGGGTAGAGTATTCAACCCAAATTTATTGATTCGACACAAGGGGAGCCAAAGAATATTCTCAAGTATTAGCAGCTGAGTTGTCAATTCAACCACACCTGGAAAACTTAATATCTGCAGCAAAGTATTTAGTAGCAAAGTAGTATGATAGTAGCGGTAACGGTAGCAAAAGTAATATTTTTGGTTTTATAGTGATTGTAACAGTAGCAACAGAAAAGTAAATAAGCGAAGATTAATATGTGAAAAGTTCATAGGCAATGGATCAGTGATGGATAATTACGTCGGATGCGATTCCTCGTGCAATAGTTATAACATAGGGTGACACAGAACTAGCTCGAGTTCATCAATGTAATGTAGGCATGATTCCGAATATAGTCATATGTGCTTATGGAAAAGAACTTGCATGACATCTTTTGGCCTACCCTCCCATGGCAGCGGGGTCCTATTGGAAACTAAGGGATATTAAGGCCTCCTTTTAATAGAGTACCGGACCAAAGCATTAGCACTTAGTGAATACATGAACTCCTTAAACTACGGTCATCACCGGTAAGTATCCCGATTATTGTCACTTCAGGGTTAACGGATCATAACACATAATAGGTGACTATAGACTTGCAAGATATGATCAAGAACTCACATATATTCATGAAAACATAATAGGTTCAGATCTGAAATCATGGCACCCGGGCCCTAGTGACAAGCATTAAGCATAGCAAAGTCATAGCAACATCAATCTCAGAACATAGTGGATACTAGGGATCAAACCCTATCAAAACTAACTCGATTACATGATAGATCTCATCCAACCCATCACCGTCCAGCAAGCCTACGATGGAATTACTCACGCACGGCGGTGAGCATCATGAAATTGGTAATGGAGGAAGGTTGATGATGACGATGGCGACGGATTCCCCCCTCCGGAGCCCCGAACGGACTCTAGATCAGCCCTCCCGAGAGAGATTAGGGCTTGGCGGCGGCTCCGTATCGTAACACGCGATGAATCCTTCTCCTTGATTTTTTTCTCCCCAAATGTGAATATATGGAGTTGGAGTTGAGGTCAGTGGAGCGTCAGGGGGCCCACGAGGCAGGGGGCGCACCCAGGGGGGTAGGCGCGCCCCCTGATACATCTCCAATGTATCTATAATTTTTGATTGTTCCATGCTATTATATTATCTGTTTTTGATGTTTAATGGGCTTTATTATACACTTTTATATTATTTTGGGACTAACCTACTAACCCAAGGCCCAGTGCAAATTGCCGTTTTTTCCCTATTTCAGTGTTTCTCATAAAAAGAATATCAAACGGAATCCAAATGGAATGAAACCTTCGGGAGAGTTATTTTTGGAACAAACGTGATCCAGGGGACTTGGAGTAGACGTCAAGAAAGAAACGAGGTGGCCATGAGGTAGGGAGGCGCACCCCCTGGGCACGCCCCCACCCTCGTGGGCCCCTCACAGCTCCACCGATCTACTTCTTCCTCCTATATATATCGATATACCCTGAAAACATCCAGGAGCACCATGAAACCCTATTTCCACCGCCGCAACCTTCTGTACCCAAGAGATCCCATCTCGGGGCCTGAGGGAGTCCTGGATTAGGGGGTCTTCGGACAGCCGGACTATGTCCTTTGACCGGACTGTTGGACTATGAAGATACAAGATTGAAGACTTCGTCCCATGTCCGGATAGGACTCTACTTGGCATGGAAGGCAAGCTAGGCAGTACGGATATGGATATCTCCTCCTTTGTAACCGACCTTGTGTAACCCTAGCCCCCTCGAGTGCCTATATAAACTGGAGGGTTTTAGTCCGTAGGACAATAGACAATCATACCATAGGCTAGCTTCTAGGGTTTAGCCTCTCTGATTTCGTGGTAGATCTACTCTTGTAATACCCATATCATCAAGAATAAATCAAGCAGGACGTAGGGTTTTACCTCCATCAAGAGGGCCCGAACCTGGGTAAAACATCGTGTCCCCTGCCTCCTGTTACCATCCGCCTTAGACGCACAGTTCGGGACCCCCTACCCGAGATCCGCCGGTTTTGACACCGACATTGGTGCTTTCATTGAGAGTTCCTCTGTGCCGTCATCATCAGGCTTGATGGCTCCTTCGATCATCGTTAGCGATGCGGTCCAGGGTGAGACTTTTCTCCCCGGACAGATCTTCGTATTCGGCGGCTTTGCACTGCGGGCCAATTCGCTTGGCCATCTGGAGCAGATTGAAAGCTGCGCCACTGGCCATCAGGTCAGGTTTGGAAGTTTAAACTACACGGCCGACATCCGCGGAGACTTAATCTTCGACGGATTCGAGCCCTTGCCAAGTGCGCCGCACTGTGACGACGGGCATTATTTAGCTCTGCCGCCGCACCATGTTCAGGAGATCGCACCTGCAATTGCTCCGACCTTCAATTCGGAGCCAACTGCACCATCCAGGGACGGGTGGTTGAACCCCGCCATGAAGGTCGCAGCCTCGACGGCGATCGAGCCGAACACAAACCTTATCCTTCGCAAGGCCCGTGACTCCACATTGCCGGACTCTCCTCCGGACTCTGAACCATCCGTGCCCCTGCCAATCGAATATGATTGGGCGCCGATCATGGAGTTCACCACCGTGGATATCTTTCAGCACTCGCCCTTCGGCGACATACTGAACTCACTAAGGTCTCTCTCCTTATCAAGAGAGTCCTGGCCTGATTATGACCAACAGGATTGGGATGCGGACGATGAAGAAATGCGACGCCCACCCACCACCCACTTCATAGCCACTGTCGATGATTTGACCGACATGCTCGACTTCGACTCCGAAGACATCGACAGTATGGACGACGATGTAGGAGACGAACAGGAACCAACGCCTATAGGGCACTGGACAGCCACCTCATCTCATGATGTATATATGGTGGACACACCCAAAGGAAACGACGACGAGGAACGGGAGGACGCAGCGAAGGATCGTTCCCTCGAAAAGTAGTCAAAGCGGCGGCGCAATCGGCGCTCCAAACCCCGCCTCGATAGAAACAGTGGTCATACAGACCCAGCCACAGAGCAGGGCGAGCCAGCGGACGACGAACATGGCATCAAGAAACCATCCGAACAAGGCAATTTGGATAATCAAACCGAACAACCCGTCCCCAGCGAAGATAACAGTCCGGATGACCTCACGCCAGACAAGTTCCTAGAGCAGAAGAACCTCCATAAAAGGCTCGTCTCCACTGCGCGTAGCCTGAAAAAGCAGAAGCGGAAGCTGAAGACTTCGGAAGATGCACTCAGAATCAGATGGAGCAAAGTACTCAACACCGCAGACAAATATGGCGGCAGTCACCACACCAAGAGCTATCCGAAGCGAAAGTTGCTACCTGAATTTGATGAGGAGGCCTTAGATCCTCCAAAATTAAATAATAAAACGGCCATCCGGTCGGATAGACGACCTCATAGCCAACATAAAGCGGCAAACGACGCCGCACACAAACCTGTACGCGATCCACGTAAGGGCTTGCATCAAAAGGACGGTGCAACCAGATCCATCTATGGACCACGCAAGCGCGCTCCAACATACAATGCAACACAACAAACATCCGAACACCACGGTACACCCAAATACAGGGGTGCCGCACACCCTCTATGTTTCACCGACGAGGTGCTGGATCATGAATTTCTAGAGGGATTCAAACCCGTAAACATAGAGGCATACGACGGAACAACAGACCTTGGGGTCTGGATTGAGAAATACATCCTCCATATCCATATGGCTCGAGGAGATGATCTCCACGCCATCAAGTACTTACCCCTCAAGCTCAAAGGGCCAGCTCTACACTGGCTTAAAATCCTCCTCAAAAGCTCCATTGGAAGCTGGGAAGAGCTCGAAGACGCTTTTCGAGCAAATGTTCAAGGGACTTATGTCCGACCTCCAGATGCGGACGATTTCAGTCATATAACTCAACAGCCCGAAGAGTCAGCCCGAAAGCTTTGGAACAGGTTTCTTACTAAAAAGAACCAAATAGTTGACTGTCCGGACACCGAAGCCTTGGCAGCTTTTAAGCACAGCGTCCGAGATGAATGGCTTGCCAGACACCTCGGCCAAGAAAAGCGGGGAACAATGGCAACATAACAAGCCTCAAGACCCGCTTTTGCGCGGGCGAGGACAGCTGGCTAGCCCGATGCAGCACCAGCGACCCAAGTACATCCGAAGTTAGAGACGGAAACGGGAAATCAGGATGCAACAAAAATAATAAGTGCCGGAATAAAGAAGACAACCCGAAGAGCATGGTGGTAAACGCCAGATTCAGAAGCTCTCGGCCAGGTCAGCAAAAGCCGCCCTCTAAAGGCGCCAGAGATGAACTGTCCAACCTAAACTAAATTCTGTACCAAATATGTCAGATCCATAACACCCCCGATAAACCTGCAAATCATACCCACAGAGAATGTTGGGTCTTCAAGCAGTCCGGCAAGCTCAATGCCGAACATAAGGGGAAGGATATACCAAGCAAACACGAGGATGAGCCTCGCAAGCAAAGCACTGGGGTACAGAAGAAATTTCCACCAGAAGTCAAAACAGTAAACGTGTTACACGTGATAAAGGGAAGAAGCAAAGCGGCACTCCCAGATAAACATGCCCAAGGGCCTATCGCCATGGAGTTCTGCCACTGGCCGTCTCAACCAATCACCTTCGACCATCAGGATTACTCAGCAAGTCTCCGGAGCATAGGATGGGCTGCCTTGGTATTAGATCCAATAATTGACGGTTACCACTTCACACGAGTCCTGATGGACGGCGGCAGCAGCTTAAACCTGATATATCAGGACATAATCTACAAAATGGTGATAGACCCAACGAAAATTTACCGCAGCAATACTACCTTTTGAGGAGTAATGCCAGGCCCAGGGGCTCATTGCACGGGCTCCCTGCTACTAGAGGTTGTATTTAGCTTCCCCGACAACTTCCATAGCGAAAATTTAACCTTCCACATTGCTCCGTTCCAAAGTGGCTATCAAGCACTACTCGGACGCGAAGCTTTCGCTCGCTTCAACGCAATACCGCATTACGTTTCCCTCACGCTTAAGATGCCCGGTCCACGTGGCATCATTACAGTAAGTGGAAATATTGAGCGATCCTTGCGCGCCGAAGAGAGTGCGACTGCCTTGGCAGCCGCACACTAAATCGGCCTCACCAACTAAAGCATTTGATAGGTCGTCAAGACCACGGACACGGTCAGACGAGTCCGGCGCAGCTATATGTAATCCATACAGGTTTGACGGTCACACCCCTGTTATAAAAACAAGGGGCTCCACGCGCGTAAACAAGTGGCAATTTGCGCTCATCTTGAATTGTACATGGTTTCTTTAATACAACCTACCTTTTTGCACGACAACTTTTCACCTAAGTTCCTCTCTTTTACAGATGACCACCATGCTACACCCGTCCAGGATACGGCACAATGGAGACACAGGCGTAGACATGCAGCAGGGACCCGTTCCAAGGATTCTTTTTAGATTAAGACCCTGCGTAAACCTTTCTTACTGTCTCTTGTTGATACACATCCCTCAGATTCTTAGTACTATTGAGAAGGATGCTGACGTCTTGGCATGTGGCCACGTCAGAATAATGCACGTACCTGGACACCATGGGCTTCTTACAAAGGGCACTGTTTAGGCCCGATTTATACCATAAAGACCGAATACCTTAGGGAGTGTTCGGCGTCGCGAGTTTGGCCTTATATGCATCAGCTCCGAATCATGTCTTTGGTCAAATGTTGGGTTTGCCCGACTCTTGTGTTTTGCTGCCTTACGTTCCGCTCTATCGGCTAAGGCGGTGCCAGGAGAACTACTGCGATTGTGCCCCGGTTCATCCGGACGAGCACCTCAGTAGAGAAAGCCGAAAACTGACTATCATGATATAGCGTGAGACTGGTCAACCACTCGATGACCTATCAGAATGTTAGAATTCCTCCGCCTTAACGAAGGGCCGTTTCCCGGCCAGGCATGTACGCACCCCGAATTCGGGAGAGTGCGGAGCCACCAGGGGCTATATAGTAGCCCCACCGTCAAACTCCTATGGCTAAGTGAAAGTGTTAAAGCATTATAACATGGTTGCCTCGTTCCCTGCGCTATCACCTCCTTAATAGGACCAAGATGTTGGATTAAGTGTGAACATGCGTCTTCTGCGAACACCTCCACATTATATGCGTGGGGGTTGAAGCCGACGACTGCAATCTTTCAGGTTATATACATATATACATAAACGGCCGCACAGGAGGCATCATATTACTTTCAGGCAAAAGTATAAATACAGCCTTAATAAATTTCATAAACAATGTTTTTACAATGGGAATACATGTCACTCAAACATAATATTCTTCAAGCACTGGGCCTCTATCAAACGAGCACCCTCGAGAACTTCTTCGAAATAGTGCTCGGCGGCCACTCGGCCTATGGCCGAACCCTGTGCCGCAACAGTAGTGGCATCCATCTCCGCCCAGTATGCTTTGACACGGGCAAGGGCCATCCGCGAGCCTTCTATGCACGCCGACCTCTTCATTGCATTAATACGCGACACCGCACCAAGGAACTGCTGCACCAAGCTGAAATAGCTGTTCGGCTTCGGCCTTTCCGGCCACTAATGATCTACGACGGACCGCATGGCGAGTTCAGACAATCTATTGAGTTCGGCCCATTCGGCAAGCTAATCAGTCAATGGGAGCGGATGCCTTGGAACGTTGAATTGCGACCAGAACAGCTTGTCCACTTCACGATCCGTCTGATCTCGGAAGTATTCAGCCGCATCGACAGCGCTCGCCGCCAAGTCTAGATATGCGTGTGCCAAACTCCACAGCCGATCCAGAGGGGCATACCGCGGATCTCCGAACTTCCTCCATGGCATAAAAGGCTTTCCAGCCACAATATCCCCGGCTTCACGCAGCTCTTCCTTCCTCGCTCTCATTGCAGAGCAGGTGTCTTTGGTCGCTATCGTGGCCTTTTCCAGGTCCATCGCCTTCGCCCGATTTTCTTCTTCAAGAAGCTGGCAGCGGTCGGCAGTGTCTTTCAACTTTACAGTCATCTTGGCCATTTTTTCTTTGGTCTCGCTATGCGCGGCTTCTCGGCTCTTAACTCTTCGGCCACCTTTAAAGCGGCCGCATTATTACTCCTTGCTTTCTCCTTGGCTCGGGAAGCTCCGCCCGAAGGGTCTCCACAGTGGCAGCTCCATCTGTAGTCACAACACATTAAAGATACTGGCATCACGCTGCTCTTACTATGTGACATTCACCAGAAAAATCACCTACCCTGTGCCTCGTCGAGCCGCTTGTTAACAAGCTCGATGTCGGCATCCGCCGCATCCAGTTGTCGCTTTAGTTCGGCAAACCCATAAGTCCGGCTAGCCACCGGAGCTTCAACCACCTGCACATGAAGGTAGTCTGGTTATTACCTGGGACTACGATCCTCTGTTTGCCACCGTTCTCGATGACAACCAGAGTCTCAGGGGCTACTATCTACACAGGGCACACCTAAAAATGTGCGGTACTATCACAAATGTATATCATTTCACGTACCTCAAAACCCGCCAGTAGACTCATAAAGGCTTCATGCAACCCACTTTCGGCGGACAAAATCCTTTCAATCACCATACCCATCAATGTACAGTGTTTTTCTGAGATAGTCGCTCGCTCTAGCAGATCCCTCAGTGCGTCCGACCGCATACCAGACAGTGCCGGATTCTTTTGGCTGCTCTCTTCAAGAGCCGGACACTGGGGACTTCGGGCGACCATAGGATTATCTTCTGGCCTCACCTCATCCGGCGAGGCCCTCCGTGATGACACTTCAAGGTCACCCGCTTCTTGAGTGGGGGAGTCCGGGGGAGGCGTTTCGCTCTCCATCATCTCTGGAAGAAGATCCCCCGAAGACGAGCTCTGCTGAGAAGGGCTAAGATCCGAACTGCAAGATAAATGCTTCGGTTATTTTCCTCAGAGGTAAGGTAGTATATCTTCACTATTAAAGTACTTTTTGATTACTTACAGCTTGTTAGAGGGCTGATCTCCGCGCGGACTTTGTGCGGCAAGAGCACCCTCCAAGGCAGGACCCTCTGGTGGAGATTTCTTCTCCCATTTGGATACCTTGGTTTCCGGATTTTCAGAGGTAGTCCTCTTCCTTCCCCGGGGTGAGAGAATGTCAGATTCCTCCCCTTGGTTATCCTCCTTCATGGAGGTGCTCATTCCCTCAGTTGGAATTGGTAGCAATGGGGGCCCACTTTCGCCCTCATTATTCCCCCCTCTATCTTCCTTTGAGGGCTCCGGGCAAGGTGCTAGCTCGAGCATCTTTTCCAGTACCGGATTGTCCAAACCCTCACAAAGGGGGGCAGAACACCGAATCATCTTCGCCTTTGTTAACCAGTCCTGGTCAAAGAGCGATTTCTTAGAATGACGTCATGATAAATGAAAGATGGTGTGTTCGGCTAGAGGATTACTTACTTGGTCGGCGGTGTGGTTGCTGCTCAGGCTCACGTCCTCGGTAGTATCCGGACACTCTATTTGGGGTCCAAAGAATGATTTATACATATCCTCGTGCGTCAGGCCGAGGAAATTCTGAATAGTGCGCGGTCCTTCTTTGTTGAACTCCCACATGCGGAGGGGCCGGCGTTTGCAAGGCTGGACTCGACGAACCAGCTTGACTTGCACCATCATAACCAGACTGAAATCTCCTTCGAAGAGATCTTGAATACGGCTCTACAATATAGGCACGTCCTTGGCTGGACCCCAGCTCAGCCCTCTGCTAATCCATGACATCAGTTGTGGTGGAGGGCCCGAGCGAAAAGCAGGGGCAGCCACCCACTTGGCACTTCTGGGAGCTGTGATGTAAAACCACTCCCGTTGCCATAATCCGGACACCTCTGGAAAGGAACCCTTTGGCCATGGAGCTCCAGCAATCTTGCTTATTAATGCGCCTCCGCACGCTACATGCTGCCCCTCGACCATCTTCGGCTTCACGTCAAAGGTCTTGAGCCACAGGCTGAAGTGAGGGGTAATGCGGAGGAAGGCCTCACATACGACAATAAATGCCGAGATGTGGAGAAAGGAGTCGGGGGCTAGATCATGGAAATCTAGCCCATAATAGAACATCAAACCCCTAACAAAGGGATCCAGAGTGAGGCCTAGACCTCGGAGGAAGTGGGAGATGAACACAACATTGTCATTGGGTTTGGGAGTAGGGACGGCCTGCCCTCGGGCAGGCAGCCGATGCGAAACCTCGGCGGTCAGGTATCTGGCCTCCCTCAACTTCTTGATATCCTCTTCCGTAACGGAGGAGGGCATCCACCATCCTTGAAGGCTAGATCCGAACATGATTGAAGGTCCGAAGCACCTGACCTGGGCTTTGGGTGTTAGAACTCGAGGCGGGGGAAGGATTCGATTGAGCACGGGAGGGAAAAAAGTAAAAGCCTTGTCCCTTTATAAAGAGGGTGAGTATCAAGCGTCCTCCTAGTGGCCGTTTGGGACTTGCCTAAAATCTAATAGTCCTAGGCACGGTTGGGTTACCCACGACCGTATTGATGAGAATCCCGTAATTAGGGGAACACGATCTCTGCTTTGAAAACACGTGTCAAGAAACCACCTCGCGTTATGTGTGGAGCTGGTTGAAGAAAAACGGTTCGAATAATCACCGAGCCATGGCCTGATGTCATGTCGCCAAAGCGTGTCAGCGGATTAAGATTTGTGGAAATATTATTCTCTCTACAGTGGTATGTGGAATTTATTTTGCAGGGTTGGACACTATCCTGGTGTTCAAACTCTTCTGTGATATGTTCGGAGGAGGAACCCGCCTTGCAATGCCGAAGACAACACTGCACGCCGGAATCATCGTCATTGAAGCCTGGTTCAGGGGCTACTGAGGGAGTCCTGGATTAGGGGGTCTCCGGACAGCCGGACTATGTCCTTTGGCCGGACTGTTGGACTATGAAGATACAAGATTGAAGACTTCGTCCCGTGTCTGGATAGGACTCTACTTGGCGTGGAAGGCAAGCTAGGCAGTACAGATATGGATATATCCTCCTTTGTAACCGACCTTCTGAAACCCTAGCTCCCTCCGGTGCCTATATAAACCGGAGGGTTTTAGTCCGTAGGACAACAGACAATTATATCATAGGCTAGCTTCTAGGTTTTAGCCTCTCTGATCTCGTGGTAGATCTACTCTTGTAATACCCATATCATCAAGAATAAATCAAGCAGGACGTAGGGTTTTACCTCCATCAAGAGGGCCCGAACCTGGGTAAAACATCGTGTCCCCTACCTCCTGTTACCATCCGCCTTAGACGCATAGTTCGGGACCCCCTACCCGAGATCCGCCGGTTTTGACACTGACATTGGTGCTTTCATTGAGAGTTGCTCTGTGTCGTCATCATCAGGCTTGATGGCTCCTTCAATCATCCTTAGCGATGCGGTCCAGGGTGAGACTTTTCTTCCCAGACAGATCTTCGTATTCGGCGGCTTTGCACTGCGGGCAAATTCGCTTGGCCATCTGGAGCAGATTGAAAGCTACGCCCCTGGCCATCAGGTCAGGTTTGGAAGTTTAAACTACACGACCGACATCCGGGGAGACTTAATATTCGACGGATTCGAGCCCTTGCCAAGTGCGCCGCACTGTCACAATGGGCATGATTTAGCTCTGCCGCCGAACAATGTTCAGGACATCGCACCTGCAATCGCTCCGACCTTCAATTCGGAGCCAACTGCGCCATCAAGGGACGGGTGGTTGAACCCCGCCATGAAGGCCGCAGCCTCGACGGCGATCAAGCCGAACACAAACCATATCCTCCGCGAGGCCCGTGACTCCGCATTGCCGGACTCTCCTCCGGACTCTAAACCATCCGCGCCCCTACCAATCGAATCCGATTGGGCGCCGATCATGGAGTTCACCGCCGCGGATATCTTTCAGCACTCGCGCTTCAGCGACATACTGAACTCACTAAGGTCTCTCCTTATCAAGAGAGTCCTGGACGGATTATGACCGGCAGGATTGGGATGCGGACGATGAAGAAATTCGATGCCCACCCACCACCCACTTCATAGCCACTGTCGATGATTTGACCTACATGCTCGACTTCCACTCCGAAGACATCGATGGTATGGACGACGATGTAGGAGACGAATAGGAACCAATGCCTACAGGGCATTGGACAGCCACCTCATCTCACGATGTATGTATGGTGGACACACCCAAAGGAAACAACGACGAGGAACGGGAGGACGCAGCGAAGGATCGTTCCCTCGAAAAGCAGTCAAAGCGGCGGCACAAGCTCCGCTCCAAACCCCGCCTCGACAGAAACATCGGTCATACAGACCCAGCCATAGAGCAGGGTGAGCCGGCAGAAGACGAACATGGCATCGAGAAACCGTCTGAACAAGGCAATTTGGATAATCAAACCGAACAACCCGTCCCCAGCGAAGATAACAGTCCGGATGACCTCACGCCGGACAAGTTCCTGGAGCAGAAGAACCTCCATAAAAGGCTCGTCGCCACTGCGCGTAGCCTGAAAAAGCAGAAGCGGAAGCTGAAGACTGTGGAAGATGCACTCAGAATCAGATGGAGCAAAGTACTCAACACTGCAGACAAATATGGCGGCAGTCGCCACACCAAGAGCTATCCGAAGCGAAAGTTTCTACCTGAATTTGATGAGGAGGCCTTAGATCCTCCACAATTAAATAATAAAACGGCCATCCGGTCGGATAGACGACCTCATAGCCAACATAAAGCGGCAAATGACGCCGCACATAAACCTGTACGTGATCCGCGTATGGGCTCACATCAAAAGGACTTGCATGTAGTCTCCTACTGGATTGATACCTTGGTTCTCAAAAATGGAGGGAAATACTTACGCTACTTTGCTGCATCACCATTTCCTCTTCAAGGGAAAACCAACACAGTGCTTAGGAGGTAGCAAGAAGGATTTCTGGCGCCGTTGCCAGGGAGATCTACACACAAGTCAAGACATACCAAGTACCCATCACAAACTCTTATCCCTTGCATTACATTATTTTCCATTTGCCTCTTGTTTTCCTCTCCCCCACTTCACCCTTGCCATTTTATTCGCCCTCTTTTTCGTTCATCTCTTTTTCGCTTGCTTCTTGTGTTGCCGGGTGTCGTCATGGCTAATCCTTCTATCATTGTTAGTACTCCCGATCAGGAAGTTCTTAATTTTAAACAAAGGGATGGAGAAAATCTAAAAGATGCTTGGCATAGAATTTGCAATGCTCAGAATAGATCTACTAGGAAGCAATCCACTTCCGTTCTTCTTCGAAGTTAGGTAGGCATCACTCCTTGGAATAGATATATCCTTGGCAACATTACCAGAGGGAATTTCTTGGGTAGCCATACTTTTGATTCTTATAATGCTATGATATATTTGTTTGGCCCACCACCTGTTTTGGTTAATGGAACTATTTTAACTTTGGAACATGTGCTACAAAGGCTTGAAATTATTGAAAATAAAGTTGCCTCTATGGAGTTGATTGAAAATTTGGATAAAAAGATCCACAACCAAATTACCCAATATGGATCTAAGGTAGGAGTTACTCTGAATTTTTTTAAAGAAAAAGAACCTATAGTTAACGAAAGAATAGATCAAGATTCCACAAGAATTGGTAAACTTGAGGATATTATTACTAATTTAGGGTCTACCTTTTCATCTGTTAAAAATACTCCAAACCCTCCTACTACCAAGATTGCCAAATTAATATATGTTCCTAAAAATAAGGGTGAATCTTCTAGTAAGGAAAATGCGGATCTCAAATCAATAAGTCTTCACCCTAACTTCTTCACTATCATTAACGAACCTTTTGCTATAAATGAATTTCTTGATTTCTTGGCTAGGAGTTTGATCATTAATAAAAAGGAAGCTCCCAAGGGCTATAAATGTTCTATTGAAGAATTGCATACCAAAGATGACAATACCTAGATCTATTCTTGCTTTTATGCCTAGCTAGGGGCGTTAAACGATAGCGCTTGTTGGGAGGCAACCCAATTTTATTTTTGTTTCTTGCTTTTTGGTTATGGTTAGTAATAAATAATTCATATAGACTCTGTTTATATGTTGATTTATGCTTTTAATTAGTGTTTGTGCCAAGTAGAACCTTTGGGAAGACTTGGGGGAAGTTTTAGTGATCTTAATGTAAAAAACAGAAACTTTAGGGCTCACGAGATTTGCTGCCATTTTTTACTGAAGAGTGAGATTAGGTTGATTATTTTTGCAGATGATTAATAGACAAATTACTCACGTCCACCAAGTATTCGAAACCTACATATTACTACAGAATGTTCTGTTTTTGACAGATTCTGTTTTTCATGTGTTGTTTGCTTATTTTGATGAATCTATGGCTAATATATGAGTGTATGAACCATAGAGAAGTTGGAATACAGTAGGCTTAATACCAATATAAATAACGAATGAGTTCATTGCAGTACCTTAAGTGGTGGTTTGTTTTCTTATACTAATGGAGCTCATGAGATTTTCTGTTAAGTTTTGTGTTGTGAAGTTTTCAAGTTTTGGGTAAAGATTTGATGGATTATGGAATAAGGAGTGGCAAGAGCATAATCTTGGGTATGCCCAAGGAACACCAAGGTAAATTCAAGGACAACAAAAAGCCTAAGCTTGGGGATGGCCCGGAAGGCATCCCCTCTTTCGTCTTCTTCCATCGGTAACTTTACTTGAGGCTATATTTGGTTCACCACATGATATGTGTTTTGCTTGGAGTTTCTTGTATGATTTGAGTCTTTGATTTTTAGTTTACCACAGTCATCCTTGTTGTACACACCTTTTGGGAGAGACGAGCAGGAATCGGAATTTATTAGAATGCTCCATGTGCTTCACTTATATCTTCCGAGCTAGATAATTTTGCTCTAGTGCTTCACTTATATTTTTTAGAGAAAAGTGGTGGTTTTATTTTATAGAAATTATTGATCTGTCATGATTCACTTATATTATTTTGAGAGTCCTTTAGAACAGCATGGTAATTTGCTTTGGTTATAAAATTAGTCCTAATATGATAGGCATGCAGGATGGGTATAATAAAAACTATCATAAAACATGCATTGAATACTATGAGAAGTTTGATACTTGGTGGTTGTTTTGAGATATGAAGATGGTGATATTAGAGTCATGCTAGTTGAGTAGTTGTGAATTTGAGAAATACTTGTGTTAAAGTTTGTGATTCCGTAGCATGCACATATGGTGAACCGTTATGTGATGAAGTCGGAGCATGATTTATTTATTGATTTTCTTCCTTATGAATGGCGGTCGGGGACGAGCGATGGTCTTTTCCTACCAATCTATCCCCCGAGGAGCATGCGCGTAGTACTTTATGTCAATAACTAATAGATTTTTGCAATAAGTATGTGAGTTCTTTATGACTAATGTTGAGTCCATGGATTATACGCACTCTCACCCTTCCACCATTGCTAGCCTCTCTAGTATCGCACAAATTTCGCCGATACCATAAATCCACCATATACTTTCCTCAAAACAGACACCATACCTACCTATTATGGCATTTCCACAGCCATTCCGAGATATATTGCCATGCAACTTACCACCATTCTGTTTATTATGACACACTTCATCATTGTCATATTGCTTTGCATGATCATGTAGTTGACATCGTATTTGTGCCAAAGCCATGTTCGTAATTATTTCATACATGTCACTCTTGATTCATTGCACATCCCAGTACACTGCCGGAGGCATTCATATAGAGTCATATTTTGTTTTAGTATCGAGTCGTAAGTAAATAAAAGTGTGATGATCATCATTATTAGAGCATTGTCCCAAGTGAGGAAAGGATGATGGAGACTATGATTCCCCCACAAGTCGGAATGAGACTCCGAACAAAAAAAAAGAAGAAGAAAAAAGAGGCCATAAAAAAGAGAAGGCCCAAATAAAAAAAGAGAAAAAATAAATGGGAGAAAAAGAGAGAAGGGACAATGCTACTAACCTTTTACCACACTTGTGCTTCAAAGTAGCACCATGATTTTCATGATATAGAGTCTCCTATTTTGTCACCTTCATATACTAGTGGGAATTTTACATTATAGAACTTGGCTTGTATATCCCAATGATGGGCTTCCTCAAATTTCCCTAGGTCTTTGTGAGAAAGCAAGTTGGATGCACACCCACTTAGTTTCTTTTTGAGCTTTCATATACTTATAGCTCTAGTGCATCCGTTGCATGGCAATCCCTACTCACTCACATTGATATCTATTGACGGGCATGTCCATAGCCCGTTGATACGCCTAGTTGATGTGATACTATCTTCTCCCTTTTGTCTTCTCCACAACCACCATTCTATTCCACATATAGTGCTATGTCCATGGCTCACGCTCATATATTGCGTGAAGATTGAAAAAGTTTGAGAACATCACTAGTATGAAACAATTGCTTGGCTTGTCATCGGCATTGTGCATGATTTAAATACTTTGTGTGGTGAAGATAGATCATAGCCAGACTATATGATTTTGTAGGGATAACTTTCTTTCGCCATGTTATTTTGAGAAGACATGATTGCTTTGTTAGTATGCTTGAAGTATTATTATTTTTATGTCAATATTAAACTTTTGTCCTCAATCTTTCGGATCTGACCATTCATGCCACAATAAAGAAAATTACATTGAGAATTATGCTAGGTAGCATTCCACATCAAAAATTCTGTTTTTATCATTTACCTACTCGAGGACGAGCAGGAATTAAGCTTGGGGATGCTTGATACGCCTCCAACATATCTATAATTTTTGATTGTTCCATGCTATTATATTATCTTTTTGGATGTTTAATGGGCTTTATTATACGCTTTTATATTATTTTTGGGAGTGACCTACTAACCCAAGGCCCAGTGCAAATTGCTGTTTTTTTTGCCTATTTCAGTGTTTCGCAGAAAAGGAATATCAAACGGAATCCAAACGGAATATGTCGGCATTTTGGGAACGGGGGTCCCTAGACTTGCCTGCCTGCGGCCCACGGTGTGGCTGGGCCAGCGGGTCTGTACGGCCCATCTTCATCGACAAGGCATTCAAGACCCTCGCGAGGGGCCAAGCCTCGCGAGGCGGACGATGCAAGACCTCCTCAGGAGCAGCCTCGCCAGGCAGGCTCACGAGGGGCGGAGAGATCAAGGCAGGGCAAACCTCGCGAGGTCCTCATGACGTGATACATGACGATCGAGACCATGCGGGCGCCAGCGTGCATAGTGTCCTTGCTTCCTCTTTGGTGCCAAGGGGGCAAGCGCAGGCGCGGAGTACCGAGGCATCAAGCAAAGGTTTCCATATTGGTGCAACGAGACCAAGACCAGAAGGACGGCAAGACGGAGGTCACCATGGAGCCTAGGATGGTGTCACCACCAGAGCCTTTGGCAGGTGAAGACCGCTTTTGTCAGGATAAGCTGTACTAGTTGTCCCCTTTCAAATTGGTCATTGTTGGCTCCCTTCCCGCTCAATATTTGGGGAGAGGACCAGGGCCTATATAAGTAGAACTAGCCTCCACAGTAGGGGGGATCGACCTCATCACAAATCGAGAGCGGATCCAAGGTCATCTCACCCACAAGTTCACCAAGCACAAGAATGCCTCAACCTCAGGAGGCTGTTCTTCCCCTTGTACTGTTCATCATCAGCCCAAGAGGCAATCCACCACCGCCACACTGGAGTAGTGTATTACACCACAATGGTGGCCCGAACCAGTATAAATCTTGTGTCTTTCTGTGTTGTGAGTTCGCCGAGTTCGTCTGCGAGATCTCAGAGAGCTAGTGCGTGGATCGTTAGGGAGAAAACCTTCGCGCGCACCCCAGTGTTCGAACCTCAAGGGTTTGCCAGAACCCGAGATCCAACATTTGGCGTGCCAGGTAGGGGTACGCCAAAGCTTCCTTCCATCTCCCCGCACCACGTTGCTTCGTCGTCTCCATGGCAGACGCGCGCCGCGCTCGTGCTGAGCACCGGGCTGCCCTCGCCGCCCACGTTGTTCAGACGGCTCCCGTTGGTGGGCCACCTCGTCATTCCCCACCGCCTGTCGCCAACGCCACCATCAGCCCGGCGGGGAACGAGCAGCAAGCATCCTCGCGGCACCCCTCGGTGCGGTGGGATGGCCGCACCGCCACTCCATCACTAACCCCGGCCGGTTCTTCTTCCCATGCACGTCACCCTCCCATGGACGCACGGGCCGCGCTACTCATGGCGCAGGAGCTCTTGCCCTACCGCCCGGTCGACGACCTTTACAAGGACTGGCTCGACTGCATCGCCGATCTTGTCTGTGTCGCAGGGGGCTCCCCTACGCCATCCCTCTCTCCGCCTCGCTCTCCGCCAGCTACGGGCGACGTAGCTCACGGAGCGCCTCCACCACCTCTGCCCCAAGATGGCGCCCTGGCACCAAGAAGCGCGGCCCCGCGACATGATTCGCCGTGTCCCGCGCCCGCGCGTGAGGAAAGAAGCTGTCAAGAAGTCCCTCGACCACAAGAAAATGCTCCGCCACAAGACTGCGCGCCACCCATAGCGGCAGGGCATGGACCCTATCAAGACCAAGCTCCACCCCAAGGCGGATCCCGGTGACCACAACTGGCTGCCATGCTTTCACCCCCGAGCTATGTAGCGACGCCTGGCCGGGCAAGTTCAAGCCGGATCTGCCTCCTCGCTACGACGGCACCCCCGACCCCGAGGAGTTCTTGCAGCTCTACGAGCTGAGCATCGAAGCGGCCAACGGCAACGAGAAAGTCATGGCAAACTGGTTTCCCATGGCTCTCAAGGAGGGCGCCCGCTCCTGGCTCCTGAACCTGCCTCAAGGCTCAATTTCCTCCTGGGACGAAATGTGCACCCGGTTCATTGCCAACTTCCAGGGCACTCGCGACCGCCCCCCGATCGCGGGCGACCTGCGCCATATCAAGCAACAACCAGGAGAGACCCTGTAGAAGTACATTCAGCGCTTCAACAGCGCATGGATCAAGATCCCCAAGATGACCGATGAGGCCATCATCTCAGCATTCTCCGACAGTGTCCGCGACGTCAAGATGAAGGAGGAGCTCCCCATCCATGAAGAGTTGTGCACAACCCTGGAGCTGTTCAACATCATGACCAAGTGTGCTAGAGCTGAGGAGGGGCGCCTCTCCCTCCTCAAGCTCCCTGTTGCGGACCCATAGGAGAAGAAGACCAAGGCCAAGGATGTGAAGCACAAGGGAGCTGCCGTGCTCGCAGCGGAACTAGACACCAAGCTAGGAAGAGACCAACCAGAGTCATCCAAGGGCAGCTATCCATTCTACGCCTCCCACAACCTGAACACCCACAACACCAGCGACTGTCAAGAGCTCAGAGCCATTTGCGAAGGACGCTTCGGTTGGTGCCCCAAGCGTGGCGACCGGGGCTACGGCCGAGGAGGAGGACGTGGTGGCGGACGCTGGGACGACCGTGGCCCACGCCAGGAGTGGCACGACCGGCCTCGTGAGGACCGTTCGTAGGATCAGCTTCGCGAGGGTGCCTGGAGGGATCAACCTCGTCAGGATCGTCCTCAAGGAAATGCCGGACTCCCTTTGCTACCGCCACCGCCAAGAAGAATGACGAACACCATCAAGACGAGGGGGCTGGGGGCTTCCAGGAACCGCGTGCTATCGCCTGCATCTTGGGCGGAGCCCAGGCCCCAGCCTCGCAGCATATCTTCAAGCAGTTTGCTCGTGAACTGAACGCAGTCCTCCCCAAGCTCGAAGCCACAGGCCTGCTCAGATGGTCCCAGTGCCCCATCACGTTCAACTCGGCAGACCAGCTCAAGTGTGCAGCTACCGATAGCACCCTCCCGATGCTTTGCTCCCTAGTCATCAGCAACGTGCAAGTCACCAAGACCCTTATCGACGGCGGTGCAGGGCTCAATGTCCTGTCCGTCGACACGTTCGACAACCTCCAAGTGTCGTATGACCAACTTCAGCCCACCAAGCCCTTCTCAGGAGTGACTGACGGTTCCACCACACCGATAGGGCAGGTCCGCCTCCCTGTCACCTTCGGGGAATGCAAGAACTACCGCTCCGAGCTCATCGAATTCGACGTCGCGCACATCCGTCTGCCGTGCAATGCCATCCTCGGGTATCCAGCCATGGCCAAGTTCATGGCGGTCACCCATCACGGCTACAATGTCCTCAAGATGCCGGGAAGCAGCGGGATCATCACGGTCCCATGTGAAGAAAGAGATGCGGTGTGCTCCCTCGAGCGTGCCTTCCAAGCTGCAACAATCGACGACCCCGACAGCAAGGGCGAGGGCCCTCCCGAGGCCATCCCCAAGAAGAAGTAGCTGCGAGACGCAGGACCTCAGGAGGGTGGCATCACAGCCGGAGCCTCGTCAGGATCAGCGCCCGCTCCAGCGGCGCCTACCTCCATCGCATAGGAAGGCGTGCCCGGTGCCCTTCTCGGGTAGGGATCGAGGGCTTTCTTCTGGAAGGCCTCAGGCCTTGCCCACATCACGAGGAACGCTCTTGGGCACAACCTAGAGGCGCGCTTCATGGCACGTTTCCCTCAGGAGGGCACAGGGCAAGGATCACCCACCGTTCAGGAGTTCATCACCAATACCACCCAGGAATTGCAAGACGCAGGGGCCATGCGCGGCGACCACCGCTCACGAGGCGCAGCTTCCCATCCAGGCGAGGATGCCGGGCTGCGCGTCTGCATCGACGTTCTAGGGCTCAACAGGGCCGCTTCTCAGGAGCTTTTCTGGCCTTCGCGCGTGGGACGCTGCGAGGGCCCACCGCACAGCTACGTTCGCATGCCCTTTGGTATGCCGAGTGTATCGTCTGCCTACCAGCGCAACTTGTGGCGTATCCTAGCGGCTCAGGAGTCCAGGCATCATGTCGTCCAGATGGAGATGGAGACGGTCCTCAAGGAACCACCCGAGCCCCCAAAGCCTCTCGAGGCTCAGAGCTCCGGAGGCTCGTGAGGAGCAACCCTATCATCATGCAACTTCAGCTGACTCAACTCTCCTTCGTCAACATGACCAGGTGACATCTTTCCAAGTTCATTTAGCTGGGAGCGCCCCTCGGGCTGCATCATTCCCAGGCTGCCCGGGTCCGTCCCTGTGGCATGTATCCCTTTTTATGTCTTCAGCTTACCGTGTTGGGGGCGCCCCTCAGGCTGCATCATCCCCAAGCCGCTCAGGCCTGACCCAGTGCCACCTATCTCCCATGCATTTATTTAAGCCTGCTACTCTCATGTCTGATCTACCCACGATTACTACTTGCTCGATCGCCACCCATCATGGGGACTGCGCGCCAGCTGTCTTTCTTCAGGACCCTTCGCGTGAGTAAGTTGAGCACGGCGTCTGTGCTCGGGCCCGTCCCTCCAGCGTCGATAAATCCAACGGCTGAGCTCTGTCTGGCGGGCTGGCCCCGTTTACGTCACCTCCTGGGGCCGTTGGTGCTTGGCTTTCTCATGTGATAACCTTAGGAGATTCGTTCGGTGCAGGTTGTCTGACCACCTCGCAAGACCAGCACAGCAAACAAGAACCAAGACTAGGCGCAACCCGCCATGAGGTAGGGCCTCGTGAGTCCCGCGCTGGCTCACGAGTGCCCAGATACACCTCGTCTAGCCCTGCCGTGCAAGTCACGTGTTAGGGCGGGGTTGTACACGCCCCGGGGGCTCTCCGCAGAGGGAGCCCCCCTCCCACGCACAAGTGGAAGCACCATGCTTCGCGCTGGCCGTCGACACTGCCGAGGAGTGGCTATGCCCATGCACAAGCGGAAGCACTACGCTCTACGCTGGTGATAAACAACTGCGGGCAGCTTCACGGTCGTACCAAACTCAGGGAGCCCTAGAGCTCAGCGGCCGGCCTCACCGCAACGCCTCCCCTCGGGAGAGCTGCACGAGAGGGCTGGGCACGGGGGCTGCGCTCTGGTCATGCCCAAGCACACGCCACCCAACCAGCTCTCCCGGACCTGGTCATCGTGCACCCCTCCCGAGCCGAGCCTCGGCGAGGGCAAAGGTATAGAGATTGTTTGCACGTCAAGGGGGACTCCTGAGCATCGCTTCTCAGGAGCCTAACTGGTGACGTAGCCCCTCACTCCTTCGTCCGTCCTGGTCTCCGGTCGGCCCAGCGGTGGTTGAGGTATGCGCGGGGTCAGGCTCTGCAGACGTAGAACATCAACCTATCCTCGCGTACTCTTCCTGTAAGTTGTTTGCGCGTTAAGGGGGACTCCTAAGCATCGCGGCTCAGGAGCCTAACTGGTCACGTAGCCCCTCACTCCTTGGTCCGTCCTGGTCTCCGGTCAGCCCAATGACAGTGGAGGTATGCGTGGGGCCGGGCTCTGCCGACGCAGAACACAAAGCAAATAGGAATAAAATCGCAAAATCTCGAAGCAAATATTACAAGGCATATTGTTCTCACAATATCAAATGAAAGTTTAACGCCTCCACGAGGCCTAATGCATATTGCAGGAACGAAACAGGAAAGCAGCCGCAGGTCACCCCTGGACACTGCCATCGCCTGCAGAAGGTGCTCCTCCCTTGGTAGCGTCGCCTTCACCCGCACCACCAGCCGCAGGATTGGTGGCATCGCCGATCGAGGGCGCGAGGACGAAGCCGCGGAACTTCTTCAGCAGGGCCTCCACCTGACCTTTCACGGCTGCGACGGCGGCTGCACAATGTTCATCAACTACAGGCTCCAGCAGCTCGTCGAGACGAGCATTGGGGTCGCGAAGGTACAGATGGCTGAAGACACGCGTTAACGCAGCTAAAGAAAGGACACGAGCCTCTGCCTCAGCCATGGGACCGATGCCCTCCACGACTTCCTCAAGCGCTTTCACCAAGTGGGGAAGCAGCTGAGCAGGGCCATCTTCATCGGTGGTCAGCGGCTTCTCCAGGCCCTTCTCGTACAGTGACTTTAGCGCCACGCTGGACCTCTTCTCAAGAAGCAAGAAGGCCACATGGTCTTCGGCCAGGACCTTCGCCTTGGCATCGAGCTCGGCCTCCCTCGCCTTCGCCTTCTGTTCCAGCCCCTCCAGTCGACTGCGCTTCGCGTCCTGCGCCTTCGTCAGCTCCCCCAGCTCGGTGTCGTGGCCCTTGATGGCGTCCTCCCAAGCCTTCATCTCCTCCTCCCTCGCTTCATGGTCACGTGCTTCTTTTCTGCGCTCGTCGCGCAGCCTCTTCAGCTCGCCCTCTAGCTCTCGGCAGCGGTCGCCGGCGGCCTCGGCGTCCTTCAGCGCCGCCTCACGATTGGCCGCAGCTCTAATGGTGGCCTGCTTCTCCTTCTCGGAGGTCTCCGTGGCCTGGCTCAGTGACGCTTGAACTACCGAGTCAGAGTGAAGCCAGCCTGAGGCCAGCTCTAGGTGCCCGGCCACTAGGTGCGGGTCCGCGCCTAGGAGGTCTTCCCGCAGCTTAGCCATTCCCGAGAAGACACGCTCCAAAACTGTGGAGGAGCCAGAAGAACTTGGGGCCAGAGGTGCGACAGGAGGGGGAGGTGACGTCGTTACCAGAGCCTGGAAGTTCGAGGGCTCTGGAGCCCTTGGGACCTCATCAACAGAGCCAGCAGGGCCACGGGGGCTGGTTCATCCTGCCAATGCTCTGCTTGCCCTCGCGAGGGCGACCGGGCTGTGGAGGTGCGGGTGTTGTCGCCTCTCTTCTCCATAGAGGGGGGCACGGCCGTGGCATCCCCCTTCCTCTTCTTCGCTGAAGACACCGGCCTGATCAACCAAAGGCGAATGTCAGAAAATAGCAAGTACAAGCAGGAACAAGATGAAGCTCGAAGCACTTACTAATCCACTGCGACATAGTCCACCTTCCGCTTAGTGAGCCTGAAACCCGAAAGCATCGGGGCCTGAGGAGTGGGCACATCGGTTCCGGGAGCAGAAGACGGCACAGCAGAAGGGCCGGAGCCGGCCCCAGGCGGTACCAAGTCGGAGGTAGCATCTCGAGAGACCAGCGATGATCTACCCCTTGTCGGGATGAGGGGCAGCTCCCTCACCTCCTGGCGGGCGTCGACCTCGGCATCGTCTGGTAGAGCGTGGAGGATATTGGCCTTTCTCAAGGGGGAGTTCTCCCCCATCCCCTCGGGATCTCCTTCGAGTCCTCCTTGTCGGTGTCAAAACCGGCGGATCTCGGGTAGGGGGTCCCGAACTGTGCATCTAAGGCGGATGGTAACAGAAGGCAGGGAACATGATGTTTTACCCAGGTTCAGGCCCTCTTGATAAAGGTAAAACCCTACGTCCTGCTTGATTAATATTGATGATATGGTTAGTACAAGAGTAGATCTACCACGAGATCAGAGAGGCTAAACCCTAGAAGCTAGCCTATGGTATGATTGTATGTCCTACGGACTAAAACCCTCTGGTTTATATAGACACCGGAGAGGGCTAGGGTTACACAAGGTCGGTTACAAAGGAGGAGATATACATATCCGTATTGCCTAGCTTGCCTTCCACGCCAAGTAGAGTCCCATCCGGACACGAGACGAAGTCTTCAATCTTGTATCTTCATAGTCCAACAGTCCGGCCAAAGGATATAGTCCGGCTGTCTGGAGACCCCCTAATCCAGGACTCCCTCAGTAGCCCCCGAACCAGGCTTCAATGACGATGAGTCCGGCGCGCAGTGTTGTCTTCGGCATTGCAAGGCGGGTTCTTCTCCAACATTCAAGTGTTCGTAAGCAGTGTTCGGCTCCATAAATATTGAACCTCTTGGCTTCTGTGCCCAATAAGGGCTATCTCCCACGCGTCAAATGAATACGATGCGCCAGGGCATTTTTACATTCGCCCCCCTAGCCAGATAAATATTTTGTCTATTAAAGGGATGGGGAGTCTTAGATCCAATCCATATCATCCTCCCCAAGTGAGAATTCATTAGAGCGTGCTTCAGAAAGATCCATTCTAGCATGGCCGACCTCCGCAGCTCCTCCTCCCGTCCCCGTAGCCCTAAGCTCATTGATTGGGAGAGGTGTTCAGTCCCACACAGTCGATTAGCCGAGCTGCAGACTAAGGGATTTCTCCCTCTGGCGTACATGGTGCCCGTTCGAGCCGGGCTCGCCACCTACAATGGCGGGGAGCAAGCGGAGAACTTTCCCTGTCCCTCCATGGCGGAACGGGTTTGCCTTGTTCCTTACTTACTAAGGGGACTCGGATTTCCAATTCATCCGTTCCTCCGCGGGCTCCTGGAGTTCTACGGCCTCCAACTACACAATCTCACCCCTGCCTCCATCCTACACATCGCCAGCTATGTTGCTCTCTGCGAGTTGTTCCTGGGCTGCGAGTCTCACTTCGAGCTGTGGAAAAGGCTATTCTGCCTTGTCCCTCACACACAGAGGGAATCACTTTATCAAGTGGGCGGAGCTGAAATATGGCGCATCGCTAATACTGGATACCTGTCCGGTACCCCGAAGAAGCAGTCCGAAGACTAGCCTTCGGAATGGTTTTATATGGAGGACGTCCCCCTTCCGGACCCTGTTCGGCGGGGTCTACCCGAGTTCAACAGTGCTCCTCTGAAGAAGCGCCGAAGTTGGCGCCCACGGAGCCCCTAGGCGGAAGACAATGGAGAAGTCCTCTATCTGATGAACTGGATCAAAGCACTAGCTCGATCCGGATTGACAATAATCGAAGTTATGTCGATTTGAATAATGCGGGGAGTGTAGCCACTCCAATATCGTGGGCACCTCTTGTGGTGTTATAACGGGGCGGATGACGCCACCCGCTGCGGGCGTAAGGGTCCAGACAATGTTGCCGCTCTAGCGAAGATTCTGTCCGAACTGTTCAAGGGCAAGGAAGAGGAGTTCACCCGCATCAAGCCACGGGAACTGCGAAAAGTTATATTTCCCTGCTCCCATTTTTCCCGCATTCTTAGTCGTAAGTATTCACCTTGCCACCTTGTGGCAGGAACTGCGAAAAGCCATAAAGGAGGTCAGCAACCCTTCTCCACAACCAGAGGACCCTCACCGGGCCATCGATTCCGGACTCGAAGAAGATCCAGTTATCTCCGTGGAACTGATAGACCGGCAGTTCTATCAGTTAAGCTGCGACGATGCGCCGGTGGCCATTACAGCCGACTATCCCGGACTGCTGCCTGCATCGCAGGTAAGAAAAATTAAAAAGTCCCAACTCCAAAACAAGGATCCCCTTTTAGTCTCTTCACCCACCATATACACATGACATCTTTTACAGGGAAGGCATTCGGGACGCCCTGCCGAACCCGCGGCAACTCGCCAACAAGAGGTCCCGAGGCCGGGTAGGCCAAAAAGGAAGGCGGTCAGGACGGAGACGCCGGCGCAAAGGTATAGAAAAAACCCCACTCCGTAGTTGTCGTCTTTCTCAGAATGTAATGACGCCCGCATTTCTTTAACAGAAAGAACGCTCGTCGGAATATGTCCGGCAATGTTGCCAATCAAGCTTCCACCAGTCGGGCGCCAGGACCGGACATAGAGGCCGAAGGCGATATGGGGGCAGGCGCCGGATAATCCCCCGACAGAGGATGTGGATAGATTGTCCACTACAAACTTAGAAGTGGAAAGCGCCATGAATCATAGGCGCCGCCGGGCCGTACTCCGCGACACTTGTTTCTCACCAGAGGCATTCGACGCCTTCAATTCTGGAGAGGCGTACCTCTGTGCTGCTCAAGATGGTCTAGCCAGAGCCATGGATCAGTATGTAAAGGATGTACGGGTGAGTAAATCTGACGATTTATATGTATCAGTAGCCCCTGACACTTGAAACAGTTAGCAGAACTGATTTAAGGATCATCTATAATGTGCGGGTTCTTACAGAGAAGAATACTAGGCTGTCCCAGGAGCTGGAGGAATGCAAGACCTAACTGGGGGCCGCTCTTGCCGCATTGCAGGAACAGAAAAAGCCTCCCGCTGGTAACATTTACTTTAAAGAATGGTGGTTACAATATAGTGTGCGGCGTGTCTGCAGATCTAACAATTGATTTTGCAGATGAGTCCGGAGAAAGTCCGGGGGACCAGCATGTTATGCGACAGCTAGAGGCTGGCAAACGCGTGCTGAGTAAGGTTATGCTGGAGAAAAACAGTCTCCAAGATGCCAATGTTAAGTTGAGCATTGAACTAAAAGACGTTCGGGGCTAACTTGCGGACTCCGAGGAGAATAAGCGGCTTCGGCGCGACATTTTTAGTAAGTGCTTGAACGAATCCTGCTAAAGGAGTTTGGCAAAGAAGTCGACTAACAGCATTATGTCTATAGGTATGCTGACGGGTCATCCTGCGGAGGAAATGCCCGGGTCTGCGGGTGATCTTCTGTCCGAGCTATCATATCTGCATGAACAAGTTCGGTAGGTGATGCAAGGTGTTGCCCACGCATTGTGGCCGTCTGTCTCCTTGCCAGAGGGCGTTGCAGAGCTTACGGAGAAGCTCAAGGGAGCACGGCGGTGCCTCTGATTATGGAAGATATCGGCCTGCCGACAGGGTGCCAGAGAGGCCCGGCCATGGTGAAGACTCGGTATACCAAGGTAGACCCAAATCACATGGCCGAGGTCGGACCTGTGGGGCCCGACGGAAAAGAGATCCCCATTAGCTTAGTTTATGGGCAAGTAGAATTAGCCGCAAAGTATTCCCAACAGGATTGTAAGCTAGACCGCCTGCTGGATGGTATAGAAGAGGAGTTTAGTCAGTCTGCATGACTATGTAATTAAAGTGACATGTATAATGCCTTCTAGCCGGATTGTAGATCATTTGTCATTGCGGACCTTTTCGCTTCAACCTCTGGGCCCGATAGTCCGGAGTGAATCCGAATACCCGCACAGTTATATAAGAACCGTGGTATGTGTGGAAACCAGGCGTAGGGGTCATTAGTCTTTATCAGACAAGTGCCCAACTAGTTATGTTATATTACATGGGTAGTAAGAAACATCTTCCAGGGAGAACAGTTCCGTTAAGGGTTCCTTTCCCTGGGTAAGCATGCCCTAAAGTGCATGTCCGGACTGCGATAAGAAACGCAGAAAAAGCATCTGGGGGCAGATATGGACAATAAATAAAAATCATCTTTTGTTCACCGACCGAATATTCCCTTAAGAACACTAGCTTTCGGCTTCACCCAGTCTGAGGTACACATCCGGCTGACCCGGAAGTAACAATCGCAGAGGTGCTCCCCTTATGCCCTAGCCAAATTAACGGGAACGTAGGTCATAAATACAAGAGCCAGGCAACCTAGCTTGGCCAAAACTTAAGTCATATCGATGCATATAATGGTGAAAAGAGGTACATGTGGAAGTAGAACACATGTGTTGGGCATGAAGCCCGGATAAATAATTTAAGCTTCTGTGAAGGAAGCCCCCAGGTATGAAGAGTGCGGCTAGCACATCCGTAATGTGCGAATAGGGCACAAGGTGACCCTTGAAGTCCTAGAGAAATAAGAAAGAAAGGAAAACAAGACAGATACTGTATTTGTGAAAAAATGGACAAAGGGAGGGGACTAACATAGAGTCTGGTGCTGGGCGTAGAATCTTCAGAGCCTGGCCACGTTCCATGGGTTCGGCTCAAGTCGACTAGTCGATGCATCCCGCAGTCGGTACGCTCCACCGGTCAGAACTTGGTCCATAATGAAGGGACCTTCCCATTTGGGCTCGAGTTTGTTCTTTTTCTTATCCGGCAGGCGTAGAACTAGTTCGCCAACGTTATAAGTTTTGGCCCGTACTTCTCTGCTTTGGTATCTGCGAGCCTGTTGCTGGTAAAATGCGGAACGGGCTTTGGCTATGTCGCGCTCCTCCTCCAAGGTGTCCAGACTGTCCTGCCGATCAAGCTCGGCTTCTCTTTCTTCGTACATGCGCACTCTAGGTGAGTCGTGAATTATGTCACAGGGCAAGACTGCCTCTGCGCCGTACACCATAAAGAAGGGTGTATATCCGGTACTACGATTCGGCGTGGTCCGCAGCCCCCAGAGTACGGAGTCGAGCTCCTCTACCTAGTGCGTGTTAGACTCCGTCAAGGAATGCACTAACCTAGGTTTAATGCCGCTCATTATAAGACCGTTTGCTCGCTCGACATGACCGTTGGTTTGTGGGTGATAGACTGAGGCATAGTCGAGCTTGATGCCCATTTTGCTGCACCAGAGTTTTACCTCGTCGGCCGTGAAGTTCGTGCCATTATCAGTGATGATGCTGTGGGGGACGCTATAACGGTGTACAACCCCGGCTATGAAATCTATCACCAGTCTGGATTCAGCTGTTTTAACCGGTTTGGCCTCTATCCATTTGGTGAATTTATCCACCATGACCAGTAAGTATTTTTTCTTATGGGTTCCCCCTTTAAGGGGTCCAACCATGTCAAGCCCCCAGACCGCAAAGGGCCATGTAATGGGGATTGTTTGGAGGGCGGTGGGTGGCATGTGGCTTTGATTTGCAAAGAGCTAGCAACCGGCGCAATGTTGGACCATGTCCTGTGCATCTGCCCGGGCCGTTGGCCAATAGAATCCTGTACGGAAGGCCTTGCTTACAAGAGCCCGGGCTGCGGCGTGATGACCGCCGAGTACGGCGTGAATTTCTACCAAAAGATTCCGCCCTTCCTCTTCGGAGATGCACCTTTGAAGGACTCCGGTAGTGCTTTTCTTGTACAATTCTCCCTCATGGACCCTGTAGCCCTTGGATCACCGCACTATGCAGCGTGCCTTATTTTGGTCCTCCAGAAGTTCCTGTCTTGTTAGGTAGGCCAGGAATTGTTCTGTCCACGGGGCAATAATGGCCATTATTTCGTGGGCTGAAGGTGTTATTTTGGTGGCGGAGCCTCCGATTGTGTCAGAGAGTTCGGTATCGGGTATTTTGGCCGGGTCCGGACTGTTGTTACCGGTGTCCCCTTCCCATGCTACGGATGGCTTGAAGAGCCTCTCCATAAATATGTTGGGGGGGACCGCGTCGTGTTTTGCGCCGATGCGGGTGAGGATATCCACCGCCTGATTGTTTTCCCGAGCCACATGGTGAAATTCGAGTCCCTCGAACCGAGCTGACATTTTTAGGACGGCATTTCGATAGGCCGCCATTTTCGGATCCTTGGCATCGAAATCTCCGTTTATTTTGGATATTGCGAGGTTTGAATCCCCACGCACCTCCAGGCATTGAATGCCCATGGAGACTACCATCCGAAGACCATGCAACAGAGCTTCGTATTCGGCTACATTGTTGGAATTTGTATACAATATTTGCAGTATGTACCAAACGGTATCTCCGGTTGGGGACGTCAGGACGACGCCAGCCCCGAGACCGGCCATCATTTTAGAACCGTCAAAGTGGATGATCCAATTGGAGTATGCACCGTACTCTTTAGGGAGTTTGGCCTCCATCCATTTGGCGACGAAGTCGGCCAGTACTTGCGATTTAATGGCTCGGCGAGGTTTGTATGTTATGTCAAACGGGAGGAGCTCAATGGCCCATTTGGCAATCCGGCCCGTAGCGTCGCGGTTGTTGATAATATCATTAAGTGGCACTTCTGAGGCTACTGTAATCGAACACTCTTGAAAGTAGTGTCGCAGTTTCCGTGATGCCATGAATACCGCATATGCTATTTTTTGGTAATGCGGTACCATGATTTGCATGGAGTGAGGACAGTGGATACATAGTATATCGGCTTTTGAAGAGGGAATTTGTGTTCGTCCACTTCCTATTCGACAACAAGCACCGCGCTTACAACTTGATGAGTTGCCACAATGTACAACATCATTGGTTCGCTGATGTTTGGTGCGGCCAGGATCGGGTTGGTTGCCAGAATGGCCTTTATTTCTTCCAATCCGGCTATGGCCGCGTCCGTCCACTCGAAGTGTTCGGTGCGCCGAAGGAGGCGATAAAGGGGTAAAGCCTTTTCTCCCAAGCGGGAGATAAAGCAGCTTAGAGCCGCCACGCATCCAGTTAGCTTCTGGATTTGTTTGAGGTCTGTTGGGGTAGCCAACTGTGACAACGCTCGGATTTTGGCCGAATTAACTTCAATACCTCTACTGGAGACAATGAATCCCAGGAGCTTTCCGGCTGGTACGCCAAAAACACATTTTTCCAGATTGAGCTTGATGTCATATGTTCGAAGGTTGTCGAATGTGAGCCTCAAGTCGTTTATGAAAGAGTCGACGTGTTTGGTTTTGACGACCACATCGTCTATATATGCCTCTACTGTTTTGCCAATTTGTTTCTCCAGACATGTCTGAATCATGCGCTGATATGTTGCGCCGGCGTTTTTGAGCCCAAAAGGCATTGTATTAAAACAAAAGGGACCGTATGGTGTGATGAATGCCGTTGCGGCTTGGTCGGACTTCGCCATCTTGATTTGGTGGTAACCGGAGTATGCGTCGAGGAAACACAATGACTCGTGTCCTGAAGTAGCATCAATGATTTGATCGATGCGTGGGAGGGGGAAGGGATCCTTTGGGCAAGCTTTATTGAGGTCTTTGAAGTTGACGCAAAAAAAGGTGCCAGGATTTGTCCTTCTTTGGTACCATCACCAGGTTTGCTAGCCAGTCCGGGTGTTTTATTTCTTTGATGAATCCGGCCTCCAATAACTTAGCTAGTTCCTCTCCCATGGCCTGTCTCTTAGGTTCAGAGAAACGCCGAAGAGCTTGCTTGACCGGCTTGAATCCCTTTAGGATATTGAGGCTATGCTCGGCTAGCCTGCATGGGATTCCTGGCATGTCTGAGGGATGCCAGGCGAATATGTCCCAGTTCTCGCACAGGAACTCTCATAGTGCGGCGTCCACAGCAGGGCTTAGTTGTGCCCTAATGGAGGCTGTTTTTGTAGGGTCCGTTGGGTGGACTTGGAATTTGACTATTTCATCCGCTGGTTTAAAAGATGTGGACTTGGATCTCTTGTCGAGTATCACGTCGTCCCTGTCCACTATGGAGCGTAGCGTAGTTAATTCCTCGGCCGAGAGGGCTTCGGATAGTGCCTTGAGGGCCAATGCGGCTGTTTTGTTTTTGGCACGGAGTGCTGTGTCCGGATCGCTGGCGAGAGTGATGATTCTATTGGGCCCGGGCATTTTGAGCTTCATGTACCCGTAATGGGGTATGGCTTGGAAGATTGTGAATGCCTCCCGTCCTAAAAGAGTGTGATAACCACTGCTAAACGGGGTCACTTGGAATGTAATTTCCTCAGACCTGTAATTATCCAGCATGCCGAATACCACATCTAGTGTGATTTTACCAGCACAGCGTGCTTCTCGACTAAGGATAATTCCTCGAAAGGTTGTGCTACTTTGCTCGATGCGGTTCCAGTCTATTTCCATCTTTTGAAGGGTTTCCTCATAGATGAGGTTTAGTCCGCTGCCGCCGTCCATGAGTACTTTGGTGAGTCGAAAGCCGTCCACGATTGGACTGAGGACCAGTGCGGCTAGTGCTCAGGCTGTTCAGAATTTGGGTTCATCACTGGCATTGAAGGTAATAGTTGTGTCACTCCATGGATTTGTTGCTGCTACGTGGTAGATTTCGGCCATGCTGCAGAGTGTTCGCTTGCGCCTGTTATTTGACGCAAAGGTCTCGAACACTGTTAACACCGTATTGTTATCCACTGGATGGTGCTCCGTGGTATGTGGGATAAGAAGATCCTCACCACTTTTGGCCACCTGCCGGAGTATCCAACATGCTCTAAGGTTGTGTGTTGGTATTGTATCCGTTGTACTATGAATTTTGCAGGGTCCGTTGAGACATCCTTCCAGTATGTTTCCATACCCTGTAGAGGGTTTTTGCTTTTTGGTAGTTGACCCGGGTGTATTGTGATAATGCACCCTTTTGTTTCGGACTGGGTTTGTATTCAGGGCCGGATTATCCCAAAAGTTTACTTCGGTTTTCCAGGCACTTTCCATCGCACAGTACTTTCATACTATGGACGCCAAGTCAGCGAAGCGTGTTATCTCACGGCGATTTATGGCGTTAAGGATTCCCTTGTCCGTCCAATTATTGCAGTAAAATAGGATTGTGTCTTCCTCGCGACAGTCCTTAACCTTGTTCATCGCAAGGAGGAATCTGGCCCAATAGTGATGTACTGTTTCCTGGGGCTCTTGCCTGATGTGGGAAAGATCGCTTATGTTTGGGTGGGTGGGCGGAATTGAATCCGAACCCTCACCTGATCTGGGATCCAGGGGCCGATGAAATTTCCAATTTTGAAAGTTCTGGTTCCGGGGTGTGACCTGATAATCCTGGCCCGCTGCCTGACTCTAAGTTCAGGGATTGGGTGTTGTCCTCCCGTGAACGGGCGTCCGGCTCGGAGAGCTCGGGAATCCGGACATATTTGGTCCTCAGGATAGAGGAAAGGTCGCCGCATTGTTCCTCCACCACTGCAATATGATGGGTGACCGGTGGAGAGTTAATCTCCCTTTCATCGGGTTTAAGCCCAATCCGATCATAGTATGTAGCGACTCCCAAGGCGGCGATGCGATCCAAGAGCTCGTTTAAGGAGGAGAGATCCATTGGATCCATCTGTTCGGCGAGTGCCGATTTGACGTGGAGGCTGTTAAAGATGACCCGAGAATTCATCGTCGGCGCGGCGGCCCAACAGGTGGTCATGATGAACCCGCCTAGCCGGAGAGTTTGGCCGACAGCCAAAGCTCCCCCAACAGTAGTACCGTCTTTAAAGACAAGACGAGACATCCTTCCTTCTGGCGATGGCACAGAGGAACTCTCAATGAAAGCACCAATGTCGGTGTCAAAACCGGTGGATCTCGGGTAGGGGCTCCCGAATTGTGCGTCTAAGGTGGATGGTAACAGGAGGCAGGGAACACGATGTTTTACCCAGGTTCGGGCCCTCTTGATAGAGGTAAAACCCTACGTCCTGCTTGATTAATATTGATGATATGGTTAGTATAAGAGTAGATCTACCACGAGATCAGAGAGGCTAAATCCTAGAAGCTAGCCTATGGTATTATTGTATGTTGTCCTACGGACTAAAACCCTCCGGTTTATATAGACACCGAAGAGGGCTAGGGTTACACAAGGTCGGTTACAAAGGAGGAGATATACATATCCGTATGGCCTAGCTTGCCTTCCACGCCAAGTAGAGTCCCATCCGGACACAAGATGAAGTCTTCAATCTTGTATCTTCATAGTCCAACAGTCCGGCCAAAGGATATAGTCCGGCTATCTGGAGACCCCCTAATCCAGGACTCCCTCACTCCTCCTCTTCCTCCTCGCGGGACTCGTCAGAAGACACCTCCACCAGCTTCGGCGTTGCGGAGGCCCCAGCGAGCGCCGGCGGCACTAGCCCGCGTGCATCAAAGGTCGGCCTGGAGGCAATGAACTGCTCCCAATCCTTGTGATTGAACAAAGGAAGAAAGGTGCTCGATGGGTACTCTTGGTTATCCCCAACCAAGAGGCACAAAACTGCAGTCAGCTCGTCATTAGGCAGGGCCACCGGGCTCAGACGAACCTTCTCTTCTTCATCTCCAAGCTTCCACAAAGGGCGCGTGTGCGCCTGGAGTGGAGCAACGCGCAACATTAAGAATTCCCTCAGGAGCATGACCCCCATCACCTTGGCCGCCTTCGCATTGCCCGGCTTCAAATCGATCTTCATCTACTCCAACACTGACGACGCCCGCTCGTCAATGAGCTCTACGCAAGACCACCCCTTGTCTGACTGGGGCGCCTCCGTCGGCAGTTCCAAGCGAGGGTGGATGCACTCGGCACTCATCATGACCCATTTGGCCCTGATGTTGTCAACCCTCTTCCTGGTGTCTGAGATTGAGTTGGCCTAGCTGGCCACGATGAAGTTGGCGCACCCAGAGATATGGCCGCCGGTGACATGGAGGAAGAAGAAGTGGCGCAGCAGTGCCACAGACAGCATCACGCCCAGGTACACCTCGCAATAGTAGGCGAAGATAGACAAGAGAAGAACGGAGTTGGGATGGAGATGCAGCACCTGCAGCCCGAAGTGGTCGAGGACCTCGAAAAAGAAATCAAAAAAGGGGGAACCAACCCAACAACGATGTTGCTCGTGAAGGAAGGGAAGAAGGTGCTTCCCTCAGACTCCGGTGCGTCGGAGTCAAGCCGGAGCTCCGTCTTCCCCCTCTCATTGCTCTCCCCCACCATCAGCAAGCGCGTGGCGGCTAGGTTCTTCTCCGTGACGTTGGGCGCATCAAGGGCTGGCTCGAACCAAGCCGGCACCGAGGAGGACTTGAACTAGCACGGCGCCATTGGTCGTCGATGCGGAGCGAGGTTGAAGCGGATCTGGAAGTTCCGGCGGCAAGGAGCAAGAAAGGGGATCTGGAGCAAGGCGAGGAAGAAGCAATGAAGGGAAGCACTATCTGCGCCAGCCTTTTTGTCAAGTCGGGCAGTTGCCGAGGTAGCGTGGGGAAGCGGAGATGCCCACGTCCAATCGACCGCCACGCATCAACCGAGGTCGCAGGCTTTGGGGGCCCGCGGCGCTCCGTGATTGACCTTTGGCTTCGCCTCGAAGCCAAGCCCGAGCGCGCCTTGGGCCTGGGGGCTACTATCGGTGTTCTAGGAACGGGGGTCCCCAGACTTGCCTGCCTGTGGCCCACGGCGTGGCTGGGCCAGCGGGTCTATATGGCCCATCTTCATCGACAAGGCATTCAAGACCCTCGCGAGGGGCCAAGCCTCGCGAGGCGGACAACGCAAGACCTCCTCAGGAGCAGCCTGGCCAGGCAGGCTCACGAGGGGCAGAGAGCTCAAGGCAGGGCAAACCTCCCAAGGTCCTCGTGACATGAGCCATGACGATCAAGACCAGGCGGGCGCCGGCGCACAGTGTCCTTGCTTCCTCTTTGGTGCCAAGGGGGCAAGCGCATACGTGGAGTACCGAGGCATCAAGCAAAGGTTTCCATATTGGTGCAACAATACCAAGACCAGAAGGACGGCAAGACGGAGGTCACCATGGAGCCCAGGACGGCGTCACCACCAGAGCCTTTGGCAGGCGAAGACCGCTTTTGTCAGGACGCTCAATATTTGGGGAGAGGACCAGGGCATATATAAGTAGAACTATCCTCCACAGTAGGGGGGATTGACCTCATCACAAATCAAGAGCGGATCCAAGATCATCTCACCCACAAGTTCACCAAGCACAAGAACGCCTCAACCTCAGGAGACCGTTCTTCCCCTTGTATTGTTCATCATAAGCCCAAGAGGCAATCCACCACCACCACACTGGAGTAGGGTATTACACCACAACGGTGGCCTGAACAAGTATAAATCTTGTGTCTTTCTATGTTGTGAGTACGTCGAGTTCGTCTGCGAGATCTTAGAGAGCTAGGGCGTGGATCGATAGGGAGAAAACCTTCATGCGCACCCCTGTGTTCGAACCTCAAGGGTTTGCCGGAACCCGAGATCCGACAGAATGAAACTTTCGGGAGAGTTATTTTTGGAACAAACGTGATCCTGGGGATTTGGAGTAGACGTCGAGAAAGAAACGAGGTGGCCACGAGGCAGGGAGGCGCGCCTGCCCCCTTGGGCGCACCCCCACCCTCGTGGGCCCCTCGTAGCTCCACCGACCTACTTCTTCCTCCTATATATATCCATATACTCCAAAAACATCCAGGAGCACCATGAAACCCTATTTCCACCGCCGCAACCTTCTGTACCCAAGAGATCCCATCTTGGGGCCTTTTCCGGAGCACCGCCGGAGGGGGAATCGATCACGGAGGGCTTCTACATCAACACCATAGCCTCTCCGATGATGTGTGAGTAGTTTACCACAGACCTTCGAGTCCATAGTTATTAGCTAGATGGCTTCTTCTCTCTCTTTGGATCTCAATACAATGTTCTCCTCGATCTTCTTGGAGATCTATTCGATGTAACTCTTTTTGTGGTGTATTTGTTGAGACCCGATGAATTGTGGGTTTATGATCAAGTTTATCTATGAACAATATTTGATTCTTCTCTGAAATCTTTTATGTATGATTGGTTATCTTTGCAAGTCTCTTTGAATTATCAGTTTGGTTTGGCCTACTAGATTGATCTTTCTTGCAATGGGAGAAGTGTTTAGCTTTGGGTTCAATCTTGGGGTGTCCTTTCCCAGTGATAGCAGGGGCAGCAAGGCACATATTGTATTGTTGTCATCGAGGATAAAAAGATGGGGTTTCTATCATATTGCTTGAGTTTATCCCTCTACATCATGTCATCTTGCCTAATGCATTACTCTGTTCTTATAAACTTAATATTCTAGATGCATGCTGGATAGCGATCGATGTGTGGAGTAATAGTAGTAGATGCAGAATCATTTCGGTCTACTTGTCGTGGACGTGATGCCTATATACATGATCATGCCTAGATATTCTCATAATTATGCACTTTTCTATGAATTGCTCGACAGTAATTTGTTCACCCACCATAATACTTATGCTATCTTGAGAGAAGCCACTAGTAAAACCTATGGCCCCCGAGTCTATCTTTTATCATGTAAGTTTCCAATCTATTTTATTTTGCAATCTTTATTTTCCTACCCATATCATAAAAATACCAAAAATATCTATCTTATTATCTCTATCAGAACTCACTCTAGTTAGTGACCATGCAGGGATTGACAACCCCTTTATCGCGTTGGTTGCGAGGTTCTTATTTGTTTGTGTAGGTACAAGGGACTTGTGTTTAGTCTCCTACTGGATTGATACATTAGTTCTCAAAAACTGAGGGAAATACTTACGCTACTTTGTTGGATCACCCTTTCCTCTTCAAGGCAAAACCAACACAGTGCTCAAGAGGTAGCACCCCCACCCTCATGGACAGGGTGTGGGCCCCCTTATGTTGATTCTTTCGCCAGTATTTTTTATATATTCCAAAAATATTCTCCGTTGATTTTCAGGTCATTCCGAGAACTTTTATTTTTGCACAAAAATAACACCATGTCAATTCTGCTGAAAACAGCGTCAGTCCGGGTTAGTTCCATTCAAATCATGCAAGTTAGAGTCCAAAACAAGGGCAAAAGTGTTTAGAAAAGTGGATACGAAGGATGGAGATGTATCAACTCCCCCAAGCTTAAACCTTTGCTTGTCCTCAAGCAATTCAGTTGATAAACTGAAAGTGATAAAGAAAAACTTTTACAAACTCTGTTTGCTCTTATTGTTGTAAATATGTAAAGCCAGCATTCAAGCTTTCAGCAAAGATTATGAACTAACCATATTCACAATAACATTTAGGGCTCATGTTTACTCATATCAATGGCATAATCAACTAGCGAGCAATAATAATAAATCTCAGATGATAACACTTTCTCGAAAGAATCATAATATGATATAACAAGGTGGTATCTCGCTAGCCCTTTCTGAGACCGCAAAACATAAATGCAGAGCACCCCTGAAGATCAAGGGCTGTCTGGAAATTGTAATTCATGGTAAAACAGATCCAGTCACAGTCATACTCAATGTAAACTAATAGTAATACATGCAAATGACAGCAGTGCATTCCAACTGGTACTTTTTAATAAGAGGATTATGACTCGGCATAAAATTAAATGGATAAGCCCTTCGCAGAGGGAAGCAGGGATTTATAGAGGTGATAGAGCTCGATTTTGAAACAGAGATGAATAATATTTTGAGTGGTATACTTTCATTGTCAAGATAACAACTGAGAGATCTCGATATCTTCCATGCTACACACATTATAGGCGGTTCCCAAGCAGAATGGTAAAGTTTATACTCCTCCACCTCCAACAAGCATCAATCCATGGCTTGCCCAAAACAACGGGTGCCTCCAACTAACAACAATCCTGGGGGAGTTTTGTTTTCACTTATTTTGATTTGATTTGAGCATGGGACTGGGCATCCCGGTGACCAGCCATTTTCTCGTGAGTGAGGAGCGGAGTCCACTCCTCTTGAGAATAACCCGCCTAGCATGGAAGATACAGACAACCCTAGTTGATACATGAGCTATTCGAGCAGACAAAACAGAATTTCATTTGAAGGTTTAGAGTTTGGCACGTACAAATTTACTTGGAACGGCAGGTAGATACCGCATATAGTAAGGTATGGTGGACTCATATGGAATAACTTTTGGGGTTTATGGAAGTGGATGCACAAGCAGTATTCCTGCTTAGTACAAGTGAAGACTAGAGAGAGACTGGGAAGCGATCAGTTAGAGAGCGACAACAGTCATGAACATGTATTAAAATTAATCAACACTGAATGCAAGCATGAGTAGGATATAATTCACCATGAACATAAATATCCTGGAGGCTATGTTGATTTTGTTTCAACTACATGTGTGAACATGTGCCAAGTCAAGCCACTCGAACAGTTCAAAGGAGGATACCACCCTATCATACCACATCACAACCATTTTAATAGCATGTTGGCACGCAAGGTAAACCATTATAAACTCCTAGCAAATTAAGCATGGCATGAGCAACTATAATCTCTAATTGTCATTGCAAACATGTTTCATTCATAATAGGCTGAATCAGGAATGATGAACTAATCATATTTACAAAAACAAGAGAGGTCGAGTTCATACCGGCTTTTCTCATCTCAACCAGTTCATCATATATCATCATTATTTCCTTTCACTTGCACGATTGAATGGTGTGGATAATAATAATAGTGCACATGCATTGGACTAAGCTGGAATCTGCAAGCATTCACTACAAGGGAGAAGACAAGGAAATATGGGCTCTTTGTTAGATCAACAATAATGCATATGAGAGCCACTCAACATTTTCATTATGGTCTTCTCCTCTCGACCCCCAAAGAAAAAGAAAAGAAACAAAACTATTTACACGGGAAAGCTCCCAACAAGCAAAAGAAGAACGAGAAATCTTTTTGGGTTTTCATTCTAATTACTACTACTACAAGCATGGAAAGTAAACTAGCTAAAAGCTACTAATAATTTTTTTGTTTTTATTAAGGGTTTTCAAACACACAAGAAGAAAGCTTAAAAAGAAAATAAACTATCATGGATATTACAATGAAAAAGTATGAGCACCCACAACTATAATGAGTGTGTGAACATGAATGTAATGTCGGTGAGAAATACGTACTCCCCCAAGCTTAGGCTTTTGGCCTAAGTTGGTCTATGCCCATGGATCAAAGTGGTCCCCTCCAGTGTACTGAGGAGGATCCTCAGGGTGCCACTGGTTAGCAATCTCCTCCGGACCCCACTGATAAATAGACTGACGATGAGGGTCAAGTGGTGGCTCCGGCTCAGGGGCTGATGTCAGGCTCTGGTAGGCATGGATGGCCTCCGGTAGAACAAGGTACATGCCTGAAAATATGTTGAACAATGAAGGAGCAGGCAAGGTAATAGTCTCAAAGTAGTCTTTATCAAATATCAGTCTATAGTTAAACAGCTTCTTCTTATTCTTAACAATAAAATCATGTGCTACCATACTCTTATAATCTAGAAAAATATGAGGCAACAACTTTTCCTCTTTCTCATAATGCCTAATAGGTATGTTAAAGTGTGCAGCAAGGCGCGAGGCGAAGATGCCTCCTAAGAGGGACCCTTTATACGGTTCAGATTTAACCGTTTAGCAACAATAGAGCCTAAACTAAAAGTGGTATCATGAAAAAAAGCATGGCGCAAAATAACAATATCAAGGGCACCAAGATTTCCACAGTTCCCGCGACCAATTAAGCATCTACTAGCAAATATTGCGAAGTAACATAGAACAGGAAAATGTATGCTAGTGATTCTTGCATCAGAAACTTTCCTCGTTTCCCCTACAGCAATCATATCAATAAATCCCTCCACATCATTACGATGTGGTTCCTCTATGCTGCCCTCAAAGGGTATCCTACAAACCCGGCAAAAATCATAAAGTGACATCTCCTTATGCTCATCATATAAATAAAATTCCACTGAAGGTGGCGATCTCCTAGCATGGAAATGAAAATTTTGCACAAAAATATTGGTGAGTAGGAGATACTGTTCACGTTGGTCGTGGAGGAAGTCGGTGAGGCCTGCATTCTCAGCCAAATAATAAAAACCTTCATAAATCTTGGCTTCTCTCAAGAACTCATCACAAGGCCATTCACACGGCCAAACCTCCGTAGTACGAGGGAGATTATACTTGAGCTTCTTATTTTCTTCACTTTGCTTATCCTTCGAGCTTCGGTTCGATCTATCATAGAGTTCGTACTAGAATAACACCTTAAGATGCAAATCAACCAAAACCCTAATGTCACCTAGATACTCCAATGTCACCTCAAGTACCCGTGGGTATGATTATACGAGATGCATCACACAATCTCAGATTCATCTATTCAACCAACACAAAGAACTTCAAAGAGTGCCCCAAAGTTTCTACCGGAGAGTCAATACGAAAACGCGTGCCAACCCCTATGCATAAGTTCACAAGGTCACGGAACTCGCAGGTTGATCACCAAAACATACATCAAGTGGATCACATGATATCCCATTGTCACCACAGATACGCATGTGCAAGACATACATCAAGTGTTCTCTAATCCTTAAAGACTCTTGTAACACCCTCGATGCGGCTATATCTCCTACGTGTCGGAGCACGACTTAGAGGCATAACCGCATTGAAAGCAATGTCGCAAGTAAGGTAATCTTCACAACAACCCATGTAAATAGATAAAAAGGGGAAAGGTATATAGTTGGTTTACACTCGCCACGTCACACAAGGTACATAAATAGCATTACAATCATCCAATCACTCATGGTCCGACTAAGGTACCAAAATAAAAGATCAACCCCAACATGCGACATGGTCCCGATCGCCCCAACTGGGCACCACTACTGATCATCAGGGAAAGACACATAGTAACGACGGGAGGCTTCATCGAACTCCCACTTGAGCTCAAGCGCATCATCTGGAACGGAGTCATCGGGCCCTGCATCTAGTTTGGAAGTAATCTGTGAGCCACAGGGACTCAGCAATCTCGCACCCTCGTGATCAAGACTATTTAAGCTTATAGGTAAGGCAAGGTAACATGTGGAGCTGCAGCAAGCGACTAGCTTATTTGGTGGCTAACCTGTTCGCAAAAGAGGGCGAGAAGAGAAGGCAAAGCACGAACGAAGAACTAAAGAACAACCTACGGCAAACATTACTCCAACACCGTGTTCACTTCCCGGACTCCGCCGAGAAGAGACCATCACGGTAACACACGCAGTTGATTCATTTTAATTAAGTTAAGGTTCAAGTTATCTACAACCGGACATTAACAAATTCCCATCTGCCCATAACCGCGGGCACGGCTTTCGAAAGTTCAAATCCCTGCAAGGGAGTCCCAACTTAGCCCATCACAAGCTCTCACGGTCAACGAAGGATATACCTTCTCCCGAGACATTCCGATCAGACTCGGTATCTCGGTTCTACAAGACAACTTCGACAATGGTAAAACAAGTCCAGCAACACCGCCCGAATGTGCCGACAAATCCCAATAGGAGCTGCACATATCTCGTTCTCAGGGCACACTCAGATGAGCCAGACGTCGGGTAGGCCAGCCCAGAGTTGCCCCTGGTAGCCCCGGACATTGCTCGGTTGGACCAACACTTAGAGAAGCACTGGCCCAGGGGGGTTAAAAGAAAGATGACCCTTGAGTCCGCGAAACCCAAGGCTAGGTGGCAAATGGTAAAACCAATGTTGGGTATTGCTGGAAGAGTTTTATTCAAGGCGAACTGTCAAGGGGTTCCCATTAACACCCAACCGCGGAAGAAACGCAAAATCCGGGAACATAACACCGATATGACGGAAACTAGGGCGGCAAGAGTGGAACAAAACACTAGGCAAAAGGCCGAGCCTTCCACCCCTTACCAAGTTGTTGACACCTGATTTTGGCAAGATACAGGTTGCAATGAAGATGGTCTCGAGTGAATGAGTTTTCAGCATAAAAATATTCACGTCACCGAGTGGAACCACTTTGATGTTTCGGTTATATTCATTCGACTTTATCTTATGGACCGAAACTACACTCCGAGTGGCATAGTTCAATGTTCCGAGTGGTTTTTGGCGAATCACGTCTTCAAGATGACCTCGGATGAAGGATCACTCTTCAGGAATTGTCTTCGTCTCGTCAAGGCAATCGATTTTGATATATAAATCATCTCAATCCGAGTTCATATGCAAAAGTTAGAGGCAATATACTGCAGACTGAACCTCAACGGAAATATGGCGTGAGGTGCCAGACACTTGTCTGATAGGTTGCGCGAGTAATTCGGCCATCAATACGGCCTTGAATCGAAAAACCTTCAACATGGAAAAGTTTTGTCTCGTCGAGCCGATCGATTTTCATACATAATTCGTCTCAATCCGAGATCATATGAGCCCTGGAGAGACAAATCAAGATCGGGCTATGTTTTTAGGCGGAAATCCGAGTGAAAAGTTTACCATCCGAGTGAAAGTTTACCGTCGAGTGAAAGTTTACGGTCGAGTGAAATTTTACGGTCGAGTGAAAGTCTGCTGACCGGATGAACTTATTATTATCCAAGTGGAAATATAGTCATCCGAGTGAAAATATGATCATCCGAGTGAAATTGTCGTCCAGGTGAAAATATTCTGAGTGAAAAGATTACCATCGGGACGAAAACTTGCCGATTGAATAAGATAGTGCCTTCCGATTGGAAATATAGTCATCCGAGTGAATAAGATAGTGCCTTCCGAGTGGAAATATAGTCATCCGAATGGAAATATAGTCATCCGAGTGAAAGATTGTCTTCCGAGTGAAAAAGTCCAATCGGACGATCCGAGTGAAAGTATCTAATATCCGAGTGGATGAGCTCAAGTCCGAGTGAAATTGAACATGTGCTCAAAAGTTTATCAAAATGACCTTGGATGAAGAAGTGTTCAATACAGAAGTTGTGCGTATCATCAAGACGGTAAATTTTGATTTTGGAGTTATCGTCATCAGAGATAATATATAGCCTACAAATTCACTACGAGACTCGGATAATCCAGTCTACTGCAAAACCGAGTCCGACTGGAAGATAAAGATGACCTCGAAAAGTATTCAAGATGGCCTTATTTCAAAAAAATGATCAACATGAGAGTTGTTCGTATCGTCGAGGCGCACAAGTTTGCTATTTGGGCCGTCTCGATCGGAGATCATATGCAAGCCCGGCGGCCTGCGCAAGAAGGAAGACAGAGTTTGGGCCAGATACAGACTGAATCCGAGTTGGAATAGAATTAGGACTCTAGGACGTGAATTGATGTAATTTTTCTTGTAAGGAAAGCCTAGATGAATCCTTTACTTGTACGGGAAGTCCAGCCGCCTCTTATATATGTTGGGGGTGACGGCCGATTGAACAACACACAATCGAACAAATCAATATACTACTTTTTCATCTACGTTTTATCTCTCCACCGTTTTTCTATCTCGTTCTTCGCTGTTCTTCGTGTTTGAGAGCTGCGAATCCTGAGGCTCTAGGGGCGAGCGAATCGACCTAGGGTAGCCCATAGCCGCTGCACTCCCTGATGGGGTCCCTCCCGGGGGTGTGGGGTTTTCGGGTCTGCAAAAGCGCCTGTCGACTGTCTTGCGTATCGCGCTGTCGGTCGGGTCTCCTTCGACGTGAGCTGCGGTGCATCACCCCCGGCGTCGAGGGTACATGTGACGTGTTCGTGTGTCAACACACTTTTTGGCAACTCCGCTGGGGACCGAAGATCAATCATCATCATCCACCATGTCTGATCTTCCCAAGCCATCTGAGGTAGACGCCGATAACATCATTAAGCCCAGTCTTGATGAGATATTGGCCGATCATCGCCAAGTCTATGAGGAGTACAAGAAGGCGCGTGAGGAGAAGGACCTGCAGGAGTTCCTTGCAAAATTCAAGAAAGATCGCCAAGGCAACATCACTCCGATTGAAGAAATCAAGTTCCCTCCTCTTCAAGCCGAGCAGGTTAAACCCTCTGTGAGTACTACTTTTTCTCCTGAGCAGTGGGCTGAGATTGAGAGTTGTATTGCTGATGGTAACAATCTAGTCTATCAAACTTTCATAGAAAATACTAATGCTCAGAAGAATATATCTCAATCGGCTAGTGGTAATGACGGTGTAGCTGCTAGTGTGCAAAACCCTAATCTGGCTTTACCTATTTCATCGGCGCCTCCCGTGCCGATGGCTTATTATCCTACCCAAACAAATCAGATTGTGGCTGCACCCATTAATCCTATTATGAGCATGCCAGGTTCGGTGGCAACAACGAATCAAACCCTACCTACAGCTACAACCACTCAACCACTACCAAATTATGGGTCGACATACATGCCACAATTCCTACCTACATCTAGTAACCTTACTCCTCCTATGCCACTGCCACAAGCTTCATCGTCCACTATGGATGATGGTCTAGCTAATCTTAGAGAGGAGATGGCTAAGATGCTTCGAGAGAATTTTGGAGTTGAGTTACCTCGGAATCGGATTTACCAAAAGTCGTACCCCGAGTACTTTGATGCCATCCAGGGTATAAAATTCTAGATTTTGTTAAATTCAATGGAGAAGGCACAAAAACCACATGGGAACATGTTAGTCAATATTTAGCACAATTGGGTGAGGCAGGCTCATTGAATGAATTGAAAGTGCGTTTATTTCCTTTATCATTAACTGGTACCGCATTTTCATGGTTTTCTTCTTTACCCCATGGTTCCATTCGGGTTTGGTTGCAGCTAGAGCAGAAATTTCATGATCACTTTTATAGCAGCGACAATGAACTCAAGTTATCACATCTAACATCGGTTAAACAGAAGCATGATGAATCGGTCTCCGATTACGTCAAGAGATTCAGAGAAACAAAAAACCGGTGTTTTAGTTTGGTGATAACCGAGAGAGACTTGGCAGACCTAGTGCTGAGTGGTTTGAGAACTCCCATTAGAGAAAAGCTAGAAGGTTATGAGTTCTTAAATATCAACCAAGTCTTACAAAGGGCTTTGGCTCAGGAAAGCCGAAGCAAAGATCTCAAAGAAGTGCATAGATACAAAGCCGGTCGTCCAAAGATGAATATGGTGGAATATGATAGTGATCACTCGGACGATGAGGGTGATGTTTTTGCTACCGAATTTGTTTGGCCATCTAAGGCCAAACCCTTTACTTGCAATGATCTGAAACCGATTCATAAGAATTGTGATGAAGAGATGAAGTTTACTTTTAACATTGCTAAGTGTGATAGAATATTTGATGCTTTGCTGCAGGCTAAGATTATTAGAATATCTCATACTTTACCGCTGTTTGAAGAGCTAAAATGGCGTGCTTATTGCAAGTATCATAATTCTTTTTCTCATGCTACTAATGATTGCAATGTTTTTCGACGACAGATACAATCGGCCATTAATGATGGACGATTGAACTTTTCTGAGATGCAAGTTGATAAACAACCTTTTCCAATGAATACCATGGATTTGGAGGGGAAGAAGCTACTCATTCGGCCAGAGGTAGCCGAATCTGCTAATAAAGCTAATGTCATTGTTGGTGAGCCCAGGAAAGACAAGGAGGACAACAAGGTCTTGGGGAGATAGGTTTTGCTTGGTAAGCAACCCGATGGCAAGGAAGTAATCAAAATCACCATCAAGAATCCTACACTCGGGGGGAAACCGAAAGTGCAAGAAAATACGTGAGTTAAATTTGTCAAACCCAAGAGTCCAGAAGTTGGCAAGTGGAAGAGGAATGAAGCTAAAGTGCAACGCAAGCAGATCAAGCCAACTTTTGATATGTTGCTATCCAAATATGCTAATCAGTCGGCTGGTCCCAGCTCTAACCGGCCATCATACCTGAAGCGACCAAGGTCACCATCAGATGATATGTTTAGTCAGTATATAAAACTGAGTGGACCAAGGGTGTCGTTTCCAGAAGAGCATACGCAATCTGTTCGGGATCGACTTGACTATTCATATAGAGGCCGACTGAAGATCGGTAACTATCGGTCGGCTGGTCAAAACATGCGACCGGATGGAAATTATCCGAGTGTAAGAATGCACCCAGGTGGAAGCTATCCGACTGAAAAAATGTGGCCGAGTGGATTCCATCCGACTGAATTCCATCCGAGTGAAATTCATCTGAGTGGATTCCATCAGAGTAAAAGGTGCGCCCGAATGGAAATTTCATGCACCTGGAAAGTCGAAAAGAATGGCGTGTTAAATCACCAAGTGTTGCAGTAGTTGAGTCGGGAAAAGGCAAGGAGAAAATGGATGTCGACTCACTTATCTTGGGCACCGAAACATTCGCCATACAGCAGCCGATTGTGCATAGCAATCCGACTGAGCCGATACTCGCTATCGCGCCAAAGCACTTGGCTAATGACCATGAAGCAAGCACCAGCCGAGTAAAAACGAGAGATCCTAAATACACTCAGCCAAAGTGGTGTCCTCCAGGGCTAACAAAGACACAAAAGAGGAAACTACAGAGGTTAAGGAGTCGAGAGATGGCAGAATAGGAGGCCGAGAAACAAAGGGATAAGTTGTTCAATGACACTCGACACATGGTTCCACCAAAACAAGTGTGGAGGCCTAAACAAATACAAGATACAACAGCTTCTACATCTATCACAGCAATACCTACATCACCAAAGGAGGACGATGCAACAGATATGACATCGTCTGCGAAACTTCTTACTTATCCTTCACTCGGACAAATTTTAGAATCGGTGGATGCACTCGAGGAGGAGGCTGATATGTTGGACTATGAGTCTACGCCGGTTCATGAAGGTATGGATATCAATATGGTGTACTACTTACCTGCTGAATTTCATGTTGTAGATGAAGAAGGGGAGGTGGCTCAGCTGGATTTTGGCCCTAAAACGCAATATTCGAGAAGCCAAGAACCAGTAACGCATCTTAAACCATTATATCTTAGAGGTCATATCAATGGGTCGCCGCTCACTCGGATGCTTGTTGATGGTGGTGATGTGGTAAATCTTATGCCCTATTCGGTCTTCAAGAGATTGGGTTTGCCTGATGAAGAATTGATCAAGACCAATATGGTGCTCAATGGATTTGAAGGCAAAGAGAAAACTGAAGCCAAAGGTGTGATGTATGTGGAGCTTATAGTCGGAAGCAAAACTTTGGCTACTGCATTCTTTGTCGCTGAGGTGCAAGGTAACTACAACGTCATACTAGGCCGCGATTGGGTTCATGCAAACCAGTGCGTGCCATCCACTATGCACCAGTTTTTGATTCAGTGGGTTGATGATGAAGTGGAAGTTATTCATGCGGATAACTCGGCCTGTGTTGCTTTGGCCGATGCATCGGTGGATTGGCAACATCCCAATGCTACTTGCTTGACGGGACGTGACTTATCAGAATTTGATTTTCTCAGCGCAACCAAGAATGGTTTTGTGCCCGTCTCTTTAAAGCCGAGCGAATGCAATCAGCTCCAAGGTATGATATGTTTAAATGGATCCTAATTCCGAGTGGTTACAAAAATGACTTGTAAAGTATTGGTCCAATGAGAACGATATGTATGAGTCTATAGAGGAGTTGGATGACATGGATCAACTTGGACAAGGTTTTACATCAGCCGATCCGTTAGAAGAGGTAGATATTGGAGATGGTTCAGTCACTCGACCGACATTTATAAACAAAAATTTGAAAGCCGATTGTAAGGCTAAGTTAATCGAGCTATTGAAAGAATATGTTTGTTGCTTTGCATGGGAATATCATGAGATGCCAGGATTAAGCCGAGAGCTAGTGGAACATCGGTTGCCTATAAAGGTCGGTTTTAGACCTTATAAACAGTCGGCCAGAAAATTTAATCCGAAAACATATGACCGGATCAAGGAAGAGATCGTTCGACTGCTTGATGCTAATTTCATTCGACCTTGCAGGTATGCCGAGTGGATTTCTAACATTGTCCCAGTGGAGAAGAAAGGGTCCGGTAAGTTGAGGGTGTGCATTGACTTCAGAGATTTGAATATGGCTACACCCAAAGATGAGTATCCTATGCCAATAGCCGATATGCTTATTAATGATGCTTCTGGACATAAGGTTATTAGCTTTCTAGATGGTAATGCCAGATACAACCAAATTTTTATGGCCGAAGAGGACATGTACAAGACAACTTTTCGATGCCCTGGTTTCCTTGGTTTATTCGAGTGGACAGTGATGACATTCGGATTAAAAAATGCTGGCGCCACATATCAAAGGGCTATGAATTTGATTTTTCATGATTTACTCGGTGTCATACTTGAAGTTTATATTGATGATATTGTTGTCAAATCAGATGCTTTTGAATCTCACTTGGCCGATTTGCGTTTAGCTTTTGAAAGAATGAAAAAGTATGGACTGAAAATGAATCCTTTGAAGTGTGCTTTCGGCGTGTCAGCTGGCAAGTTTTTGGGTTTCATTATTCATGAAGATGGTATAGAGATTGATCCCAAAAAGATAGAGGCTATACAGAAAGTGGAGGCTCCAACATGCAAGAGAGATATGCAAAAGTTCCTTGGCAAGGTCAATTATTTGAGAAGGTTCATAGCTAATCTGTCAGGGAAAGTTGATGCATTTACTCCTATCCTTCGGTTAAAGAATGATGCTGATTTCACTTGGGGGGCAAAACAGCAAGAAGCATTTGATATGATCAAGAATTATTTGTGCACTCCTCCGGTGATGAGAGCACCCAAGCACAGGGAACCCTTCAGACTTTACATTGCAGCAGAGGAAGGAGTTATTGGTGTTGTTCTAACTCAAGAGACCGAAGGAAAAGAGCATGCCATCATTTATTTGAGCCGCCGCTTATTGGACACAGAGACAAGGTATACATTTATTGAGAAATTATGTCTATGCTTATATTATGCTTGCACAAAACTGAGACATTATTTAGTGCCAAGTGTTTGTGTAGTAGCTTGTCAAACCGATGTCATTAAATACATGTTGCATAGGCCAATTCTTAGTGGTAGAATTGGCAAGTGGGCTTATGCTTTGATTGAATATGATTTGGCTTATGAATCTCTAAAATCCATGAAAGGCCAAATTGTTGCTAATTTCATTGTTGAACATCGGGTTAATAACAAGCATGATGTTGATATGAACCTTGTTTCATTAGTACCATGGAGATTATACTTTGATGGTTCAGTTTGTAGCAATGGCCAAGGTGTTGGTATTGTTTATATATCTCCTCATGGTGCTGTTTTTGAAGCCTCATGCCGCTTAGAATATTTTTGCACAAACAATCAAGCCGAATATGAAGCATTGTTATTCGGCCTAGAGATGTTACTTGCTATAGGTGCTACACATATTGAGGCTTATGGTGATTCGTTACTAGTGGTGCAGCAAATATCCAAAGTCTTTCAGCTAATTTTTTGTATGAAATCCGTATAGAGTCAACAAATAGGTAAATCTAGATTATTTTTTCATAATCAATAGACAAATCTGTCACCTATATGAAAACTTGAACATGAAATAATACAAATATTAGCAATTTGTTTTTTTGTTTTTACAAAAACCATATGCGGATCATATCACTGAAATGGAATATCAAAAGACATTAAAAACAATTAATTTTAATTAATCCATAAATGTTAATTTTTACTTATCACGACAAATTGGAGATATGGTTTCACACGCATGTTAAAGAGTGCAATGCCTTTGGTCCACTATTTGCATATAATTAAGCTCGATCCCCACTAGATCCATATGATTTCCACCGAAGTTGAATAATTCTTCTGAAGATATAATCGCTAAATTTATCCTTTTTCTGGATGATATTGAGAAAAAAAATAGCTTAATAAATAAATAAACAATAGGTGTGGGCGAATAAATGTATGAGGCAGACAAATCTAGTAAATCGTGTGTTTTTGTTGTGAACTCTAAAAGTGGACCTAACAGTTTATGGAAATATCATAATTAATAAATTAAATCTAGCCGCGCAAATGCGCGGGTAACCCAGCTAGTTATATATCATAACAGTAGCTCAACTCATAGGACTTCTCATGATCAAGTAACAAGATGTTCACATGTTAAAGTATAGATCATAAACTTTCTTAAAAACTAACAAACCGTGTTATTAGTCATCAATCAATTACAATTTATCTTATTTTCAGGAAGGGTCTATGTCAGAGCTTTGATTCAGCAAACTTCACATACTCAACTATCATTTAGTCTTTCACAATTGCTAACACTCACGTGATATTTATGGGTTCAAAGTTTTAATCAGACATAGAGAAAGATAGTGGCTTATAGATTCGCCTCCCAACCTTTTACCTCAAGGGTAATGTCAACAATAATAGTTCATGATGCCTTACATCCAATTGGATATATATATATATATATATATATATATATATATATATATATATATATATATATCAGGATCTTTCCAACACAATGTGCTTGCCAAAGGATAAAATGTAAAAAGGAAAGGTGAAGATCACCATGACTCTTGCATAAGGTATAAGACAAGAATAAAAGATAGGCCCTTTGCAGAGGGAAGCAGAGGTTATCATGCGTTTTTATAGTTGGATGCACAAAATCTTAATGTGAAAGAACGTAACTTTATATTTCCACTTGTGATAGGGACCTTTATTATGTAGTCCATCGCTTGTATTGCTTCCTCATCACAAGATCGTATAAAGCTTATTTTCTCCACACTAATAGATCATACATATTTAGAGAGCAATTTTTATTGCATGCACCGATGACAACTTATTTGAAGGATCTTACGCAATCCATAGGTAGGTATGGTGGACTCTCATGGCAATACTGGTTTAAGGGATGTTTGGAAGCACAAGTAGTATTTCTACTTGGTGCAAAGAATTTGGCTAGCATGAGGGGGGAAGGCAAGCTCAGCATGTTGAATGATCCATGACAATATACTTTATTTCAGATATAAGAAAACATAACCCATTACATTGTCTTCCTTGTCCAACATCACCTTTTAACATGTCATATTTTAATGAGTGCTCACATTTACAAAAGATGTCCAAGATAGTATATTTATATGTGAAATCTCTCTTCCCTCAATAGTCTTTCATAAATTGTTCAAGTGATCAATACAATGTTTGCTAACCTTCAATAAATTTATCACCTCTACTTCTTATATGTGAAGTCATTACTCCCCATGGGATAAGCATATGAAACATATATAATTTCAGATTTATTATATTCAATTCATTCAACCATTTACTCATAGGATATATGTGAAGCACGTGAATGAATAACAAACTACTCTGAAAGATATAAGTGAAGACCAATGAGTAGTTAAATAATTATTTAGCTATGTGAAGACTCTCCCATTTAATAATTTCAGATCTTGATACTTTATTCAAACAGCAAGCAAAAGAAAATAAAATGATATCTAATAATAGCAAACATCATGTGAAGAAGCAAAAACTTAGGATCAACCGATACTAACTGATAGTTGTTGAAGAAGAAAGGTGGGATGCCAACCGGGGCATCCCCAAGCTCTAGCTTTTGCGTCTCCTTAATTCCTCTCATATCACGGTCTCCATAAATCTCAAAAGCTTCATCCACACAAAACTCAACAAGGACTCGTGAGATAAGTTAGTATAAACCAATGCAAAAACCTTATCAAACTCTACTGTAGCAAATCACTAAAATTATTATTCAACATTGCATACTAAATTCCTCTGCATATTTAATATTCCTATCCTCAAATAGAATCATTAAAGAAGCAAACATATGCAAACAATGAAAACATAACAGCAATCTTCCTAAACAGGACAGTCTATAAAGAATGCAACAAGATCCATACTTCCCTAGCTCCAAAAATTATGAAAGAAAATTCCCACTGTAGTAAATTTAACAGAGCTTATTATGCGAAAGGTTTCAACATTTTATCACATTCTGAATTTTCTAGGAATTTTTGCTACAGCGTTAAACTTTCTGTTTTCAAACAGCAACATGTAGACTTGTAAAATAGGCATAGTAAAGGCTATCAATGACACTTTATTGAAATAAAAGATGCAAATCATTGTTCTAAATAACAGCAAGCAAATCCTAACAAAATAAATTGACACTCCAAGCAAAACACATATCATGTGGTGAATAAAAATATAGCTCCAAGTAAAGTTACCGATGAACGAAGACGAAAGAGGGGATGCCTTCCGGGGCATCCCCAAGATTAGGCTCCTGGTTGTCCTTGAATATTACCTTGGGGTGCCTTGGTCGTCCCTAAGATTAGGCTCTTTCCACTCCTTATTCCATAGTCCATCGAATCTTTACCCAAAACTTGAAAACTGCACAACACAAAACTCAACAGAAAACTCGTAAGCTCCGTTAGTATAAGAAAATAAATCACCACTTAGGTACTGTTGTGAAATCATTATGAATTCATATTGGTGTAATATCTACTGTATTCCAACTTCTCTATGGTTCATACCCTCCTATACTACTCATAGATTCATCAAAATAAGCAAACAACACACGAAAAACAGAATTTGTCAAAAACAGAACAGTCTAGTAATCTGTAGGTTTCGAATACTTCTGGAACCACAAGAATTATAAAGTAAATTTCTGGACGTGAGGAATTTATCTATTAATCATATTCAAAAATAATTAACTAAATATCACTCTCCAATAAAAAATGGCAGCTAATCTCGTGAGCGCTAAAGTTTCTGTTTTTTACAGCATGATCATAAAGACTTCACCCAAGTCTTCCCAAAGATTCTACTTGGCACAAACACTAATTAAAACATAAAACCACATATAACCAGAGGCTAGATAGATTATTTATTACTAAACAGTAGCAAAAGTCAAAGAACTAAAATAAAATTGGGTTGCCTCCCAACAAGCGCTATCGTTTAACGCCCCTAGCTAGGCATGATGATTTCAATGATGTTCACATAAAAGATAAGAACTGTAACATAAAGAGAGCATCATGAAGAATATGACTAGCACATTTAAGTCTAACCAACTTCCTATGCATAGGGATTTTGTGAGAAAACAACTTATAAAACTTGATATTATCGCAATTCCTACAAGCATATAATCAACTAGCATAGGAAATAATCATAACTTTAAAACTTTAAGCACATAGAGAGGAAACTTGATATTATTGCAATTCCTACAAGCATATATTCCTCACTCATATTAATTTTCAGTAGCATCATGAATGAATTCAACAATATAATCATCACATAAAACATTCTTTTCATGATCTACAAGCATAGAAAATTTACCACTCTCCACATAAGCAAAATTCTTCTCATTCAGAATAGTAGTGGGAGCAAACTCAACAAAATAACTATAATGTGAGGCATAATCCAATTGAAAATTAAAATCATGATGACAAGTTTCATGGTTATCATCATTGTTTATAGCATACAAGTCATCACAATAATCATCATAGATAACAACTTTGTTCTCATAATCAATTGGAACCTCTTCCGAAATAGTGGATTCATCACTAAATAAAGTCATGACCTCTCCAAATACACTTTCATCAATATAATCATCATAAATAGGTGGCATGCTTTCATCATAATAAACTTGCTCATCAAAACTTGGGGGACAAAAAATATCATATTCATAAACATAGCTTCCCCAAGCTTGTGGCTTTGCATATCATTAGCATCATGGGTATTCAAGGAATTCATACTAACAACAATGCAATCATGCTCATCATACAAAGATTTCGTGCCAAACATGTTATAGATTTCTTCTTCTAGCACTTGGGCACAATTATCGGAATCCTTATTCTCACGAAAGACATTAAAAAGATGAAGCATATGAGGTACCCTCAATTCCATTTTTTAGTTTTCTTTTATAAACTAAACTAGTGATAAAACAAGAAACTAAAAGATTTGATTGCAAGATCTAAAGATATACCTTCAAGTGCTAACCTCCCCAGCAACGGCGCCAGAAAAGAGCTTGATGTCTACTACACAACCTTCTTCTTGTAGATGTTGTTGGGCCTCCAAGTGCAGAGGTTTGTAGGACATTAGCAAATTTCCCTCAAGTGGATGACCTAAGGTTTATCAATCCGTGGGAGGCGTAGGTTGAAGATGGTCTCTCTCAAACAACCCTGCAACCAAATAACAAAGAGTCTCTTGTGTCCCCAACACACCCAATACAATGGTAAATTGTATAGGTGCACTAGTTCGGCAAAGAGATGGTGATACAAGTGCAATATGGATAGTAGATAATGGTTTTTGTAATCTGAAAATATAAAAACAGAAAGTTAACTAATGATAAAAGTGAGCACAAACGGTATTGCAATGCTAGGAAACAAGGCCTAGGGTTCATACTTTCACTAGTGTAAGTTCTCTCAACAATAATAACATAATTGGATCATATAACTATCCCTAAACAGGCAACAAAGAGTCACTCCAAAGTCACTAATAGCGGAGAACAAACGAAGAGATTATGGTAGGGTACGAAACCACCTCAAAGTTATCCTTTCTGATCGATCTATTCAAGAGTCCATAGTAAAATAACATGAAGCTATTCTTTCCGTTTGATCTATCATAGAGTTCGTACTAGAATAACACCTTAAGATACAAATCAACCAAATCCTAGTGTCACCTAGATACTCCAATATCACTTCAAGTATCAGTGGGTATGATTATACGAGATGCATCACACAATCTCAGATTCATCTATTCAACCAACACAAAGAACTTCAAAGAGTGCCCCAAAGTTTCTACCAGGGAGTCAAGACAAAAACGTGTGCCAACCCCTATGCATAAGTTCACGAGGTCACGGAACTCGCAAGTTGATCACCAAAACATACATCAAGTGGATCACATGATATCCCATTGTCACCACAGATAAGCACGTGCAAGACATACATCAAGTGTTCTCTAATCCTTAGAGACTCAATCCGATAAGACAACTTCAAAGGGAAAACTCAATTCAACACAAGAGAGTAGAGGGGGAGAAACATCATAAGTTCCAACTATAATAGCAAAGCTCGCGATACACCAAGATCGTGCTGACTCAAGAACACGACATAGAGAAATCAAACACATAGCTACTGGTACATACCCTCAAGCCCCGAGGGTGAACTACTCCCTCCTCGTCATGGAGAGTGCCGGGATGATGAAGATGGACACCGGAGACGGATTCCCCCCTCCGGTAGGGTGCCGGAACGGGTCTAGATTGGTTTTCGGTGGCTACAGAGGCTTCTGGCGGCGGAACTCCCGATCTATTTTGCTCCCCGATGTTTTTAGGGTATATGGACATATATAGGCGAAAGAAGTAGGTCAGGGGAGCCACGAGGGAACCACGAGGGTGGGGGCGTGCCCATGGGGGTAGGGCGTGCCTCCCTGCCTCGTGGCTTCCTCGAAGCTTCCGCGACGTCTACTCCAAGTCTCCTGGATTGCTTCCATTCCAAAAATAACTCTCCTGAAGGTTTCATTCCGTTTGGACTCTGTTTGATAATCCTTTTCTTTGAAACACTGAAATAGGCAAGAAAACATCAATCTCGGCTGGGCCTCCGGTTAATAGGTTAGTCCCAAAAATAATATAAAAGTGTTTAGTAAAGCCCATAAACATCCAAAACAAATAATATAATAGCATGAATACTTCATAAATTATAGATACGTTGGAGATGTATCACTTCACTTAGATTTATTTGAGAGTTAGTACAATTTTGAAGAAATTCTCTCTTGCTTCACTTAAATTATTTTGAGAGAAAGAAAATTTGTTATGCTCATGATCTTCACTTATATTTGGTTAAGCTTATGAAAAGCAACTCATGAAAATTAGTCCCAAAGTGATAGATAGCCAAGAAGGATAAAGTAAAGAAAATGTCATGAAGATCATTGGACAAAATAAACTTGATTCTTAGTAATAGTTTTGAGATATGATGATGTGATATGTGAGTCATCTTGATGAGTAATTATGATTTAGTAGGAATATTGGTGTTAAGGTTTGTGATTCCCTATCCATGCACGAAAGTCAATAATCATGCACTAAAAATTATATCCTCCATGTGGTGCATTGTTCGGTGTTAATTATGCTTAATGCTTGCTTATGAGATTATTCGTTTCTTGGTTGGTCGCTTCCCAATCTTTTGCTAGACTTAATTTTGCACTAAGTATGACCTCTACTTGTGCATCCAAAATCCTTTAAACCATTTTTGCCACATGAGTCCACTATATCTACCTATATGCGGTATTCTTTTGCCATTCTAAGAAAATTTGCATGTGCCATCTCTAATTTTCAAAATAAACTTCTTTTTTGTGTCACTACTGCAGGATGCTACTAACACGACACTTCGATCAAAGACCCTTTGAGAAACTGTGTGCGATGTAGTAATCGCAAACGGTGGTGTATGAAAACCATTAAAAAGGTGAAAATGTCTGCGATGGAGGATGCATCAAACACGGTTCAGATTTTAGTTGTGTGTGCAATGAAGGGCATACGGTTCAGTTCAATTAATTGTTTGCGATGAGGAGGAACAAAATAAACGGGCAGCTAGATGAAGGCGTGTGCGATAGACAGCATACGGTTCACTCGGATGAAAAGTTAGTGGTTAGGCAACACAAAAGAAACGTGCAGCCATATGAAGGTGTGTGCGATATATAGAATACGGTTCACTCAGAAGAACTGTTTGTGATTAGGCAACACAAAAGAAACGGTCAGCCAGATCAAGGTGTGTGCGATATATGGCATGCGGTTCACTCGGATGAATTGTTTGCGTTGACACAAGAGAACAGAAACGATTCAACTTAATAAGACGTGTGTGTTGTGTGATGTGATTGCATGCGGTTCACTTGGATGAATTGTTTGCGTTGACACAAGAGAACATAAATGGTTCAACTTAATAAGACGTGTGTGTTGTGTGATGGGATTGCATGCGGTTCACTCGGCCCTTGTCGTCAGTGTGTGACCTGTATGGCAACCGTTAGCTCCCCAGGCGCCTCTTCGTGTACTGTGGCAACCGTCCACTGACTCTTCGCATTTCCCTCTCGATTTGTAACTGCTATCGGACACGAGCTCTTCCTCCCTCCTCCATTTGCCTTCACCCTTCCTTCTGCCATTGTTTGATCGTCTTCTCCATGGAGGGAACAAGCCGAAAATGACCCTGTTATTCTTGCCCCGATCTGAATGATGACGCGGTGGAGGAACTTTTGATCGGTGCGACATCATCACCTCAGCTAGCATGGCAGGTTCGTTCACGACCATTCTCGACTCAACTAATAACATCATTACAAGGAACCCAAGGATTCAGGAGCGGTTTGATCTCCCCTATCTTCTTCGCCGTGACCGTGCTGACCGGCGCGGGGACGAGGGAAGCCTTGCCCTGTGTAAGTTGATGCCGCTTGATAATGATACGTATGATGTTAAGATGCCATCGCTTGAGGGCAAGGATTGGGCAGGCACAAATGGAGATTGGGTTGTTTATATTGGGTACAACTGTGAATGGGAACTTGTGAATGTGTACACTCATCACTGGGTTCCACTTCGAAAAATCTCAGACGACTGCCCAGAGGTTGAGTACACCGGTATTCTACGTGAGTTCAAATAAGATCATGCTGACTGTCGTCTACGGAAGATAGGAATTCGTCGAGTTCCCAACTGCTCTTGGGGTTATATGAATGCTTATGTTGTCTCTATCTTCGACAAGCTTGTTGCCATCCTTCATGGTTTGACTCGATGGATATTGCTCAAAAATCAGTTTCTATACACGGATGAGTACTGTGATGCAATTCAATACGAGGGTCTTGTGTTTGCTACCACCACTCGTGGCACTGTTTTTGCATGGAATCCTCATGATTTCGGTACGTTTGTCTTCCACCGTAATTATAATTATTTCATCCACATGCATGCGGGTTAGCTAGTTTCAGTTTACTAATTAACCTTCTTGTGTTTCCAAGGTCCTGTGAACATTCCACCACGTATACTTGAAAATTTTATTCACGAGCATGAGGGCGAGCAGGACCCATATACTCAGTGGCACCTGGCAACCTATTCCAATGGATCACCTCTTCTTGTCTGTATACGGGGCACTACTAATGTTACTAAGGAAGCAGGTGTTGTCTTGTATGGTTGCTGATACGTCTCCAACGTATCTATAATTTTTGATTGCTTCATGCTATATTATATTCTGTTTTGGATGATTAATGGGCTTTGTTATACACTTTTATATTATTTTTGGGACTAACCTATTAACCGGAGGCCCAGCCCAGAATTGTTGTTTTTTGCCTATTTCAGAGTTTCGCAGAAAAACAATATCAAACGGAGTCCAAATGGAATGAAACCTTCAGGAACATGATTTTCGGAATGAACATGATCCACAGGACTTGGAACCTATGTCAAGACATCAACTAGGAAGACACAAGGTAGGGGGCACGCCTACCCCCCCAGGTGCGCCCTCCACCCTCGTGGGGCCCATGTTGCTCTAGCGACATACTTCTTCCTCCTATATATACCCATATACCCTAAAAACTTCAGGGAGCACAATAGATCGGGAGTTCCGCCGCCAGAAGCCTCCGAAGCCACCGAAAACCAATCTAGACCCGTTCTGGCACCCTGTCGGAGGGAGGAATCCCTCTCCGGTGGCCATATTCATCATCCCGGTGCTCTCCATGACGATGAGAGAGTAGTTCTCCCTCGGGGATGAGGGTATGTACCAGTAGCTATGTGTTTGATCTCTCTCTCTCTCTCTCGTGTTCTTGAGGTGATACGATCTTGATGTATCGCGAGCTTTGCTATTATAGTTGGATCTTATGATGTTTCTCCCCCTCTACTCTCTTGTAATGGATTGAGTTTTCCATTTGAAGTTATCTTATCAGATTGAGTCTTTAAGGATTTGAGAACACTCGATGTATGTCTTGTCGTGCTCATCTGTGGTGACAATGGGATATCACGTGATCCACTTGATGTATGTTTTGGTGATCAACTTGCGGGTTCCGCCCATGAACCTATGCATAGGGGTTGGCACATGTTTTTGTCTTGACTCTCTAGTAGGAACTTTGGGGCACTCTTTGAAGTACTTTGCGTTGGTTGAATATATGAATCTGAGATTGTGTGATGCATATCGTACAATCATACCCACGGATACTAGGTGACATTGGAGTATGGGTTTTGGTTGATTTGTGTCTTAAGGTGTTATTCTAGTACGAACTCTAGGATAGATTGAACGGAAAGAATAGCTTCGTGTTATTTTACTACGGACTCTTGAATAGATCGATATGAAAGGATAACTTTGAGGTGGTTTCATACCCTACCATAATCTGTTCGTTTGTTCTCCGCTATTAGTGACTTTGGAGTGACTCTTTGTTGCATGTTGAGGGATACTTATATGATCCAATTATGTTATTATTGTTGAGAGAACTTGCACTAGTGAAAGTATGAACCCTAGGCCTTGTTTCCTAGCATTGCAATATCGTTTGTGCTCACTTTTATCATTAGTTACCTTGCTGTTTTTATATTTTCAGATTACAAAAACCATTATCTACTATCCATATTGCACTTGTATCACCATCTCTTCGCCGAACTAGTGCACCTATAAAATTTACCATTGTATTGGGTGTGTTGGGGACACAAGAGACTCTTTGTTATTTGGTTGCAGGGTTTCTTGAGAGAGACCATCTTCATCCTACGCCTCCCATGGATTGATAAACATTAGGTCATCCACTTGAGGGAAATTTGCTACTGTCCTACAAACCTCTGCCCTTGGAGGCCCAACAACGTCTACAAGAAGAAGGTTGTGTAGTAGACATCAAGCTCTTTTCTGGCGCCATTGCCGAGTCGGTTAGCGCTTGAAGGTATATCTTTAGATCTTGCAATCAAATCTTTTTGTTTCTTGTTTTAGCACTAGTTTAGTTTATAAAAGAGAACTACAAAAATGGAATTAATGATGCCTCATATGCTTCATATTTTTAATATCTGTCATGAAAATAAGGATTCCGATAATTGTGCTCAAGTGCTAGAGGAATAATGCATTAGAATGTTTGGCACTAAATCTTTTAATGATGATCATGATTGCAATGTTGTTAGTATGAATTCCTTGAATATCAATGATGCTAATGATATGCAAAGCCACAAGCTTGGGGATGCTATGTTTGATGAAGATGATATTTTTTGTCCCCGAAGTTTTGATGATCAAATTTATTATTATGAAAGAATGCCTCCTATTTATGATGATTATATTGATAAAAGTGGATTTGGAGAGGTCATGACCTTATCTAGTGATGAATCCACTATTTCGGAAGAGGTTCCAATTGATTACGAGAACAAAGTTGCTATCTATGATGATTATTGTGATGACTTGTATTCTATAAAGAATAATGATATCCATGAAACTTGTCATCATGATTTTAATTTTCAATTGGATTATGCCTCACATGATAGTTATTTTGTTGAGTTTGCTCCCACTACTATTCATGAGAAGAAATTTGCTTATGTGGAGAGTAATAAAAATTTTATGCTTGTGCATCATGAAAAAAGTGCTTTATATGATAGTTATATTGTTGAATTCATTCATGGTGCTACTGAAAATTATTATGAGGGAGGAATATATGCTTGTAGGCATTGCAATAATATCAAGTTTCCTCGCTATGTGCTTAAAATCTTGAAGTTATGCTTGTTTTACCTTCCTATGCAAGTTGATTCTTGTTCCCACAAGTTGTTTGCTCACAAAATACCTATGCATAGGAAGTGGGTTAGACTTAAATATTCTAGTCATATTCTTCATGATGCTCTCTTTATGTTTCAATTCTTATACTTTATGTGAGCATCATTGAAACCATCATGCCTAGCTAGGGGCGTTAAATGATAGCGCTTGTTGGGAGGAAACTCAATTTTTATTTTTGTTCCTTGCTTTTTGTTCCTGTTTAGTAATAAATAATTCATCTAGCCTCTGTTTAGATGTGGTTTTATGTTTTAATTAGTGTTTGTGCCAAGTAAAGCCTTTAGGATCTTCTTGGGTGATTGTTATTTGATCTTGCTGTAAAAAACACAAAGTATGCGCTCACGAGAATAATTTTCGTTTTTTACCAGAGAGCGATAAAATACCAATTCCACTTGCAGTATATTAATAAACAAATTGCCTAGGACTTCCTAATTTCTCAGGATTTTTTGGTTCCATAAGTTTGCGTTAGTTACAGATTCCTACAGACTATTCTGTTTTTGACAGATTCTGTTTTTCGTGTGTTGTTTGCTTATTTTGATGAATCTATGGCTAGTAAAAGTGTTTATAAACCATAGAAAAGTTGGAATACATTAGGTTTAACACCAATATAAATAAAGAATGAGTTCATTGCAGTACCTTGAAGTGGTGTTTTGTTTTCTTTCGCTAACGGAGCTCACGAGATTTTCTGTTAAGTTTTGTGTTGTGAAGTTTTCAAGTTTTGGGTAAAAGATTTGATGGATTATGGAACAAGGAGTGGAAAGATCCTAAGCTTGGGGATTCCCATGGCACCCCAATATAATCTAAGGACACCTAAAATCAAAATCTTGGGGATGCCCCGGAAGGCATCCCCTCTTTCATCTACTTCCATCGGTAACTTTACTTGGAGCTATATTTTTATTCACCACATGATATGTGTTTTGCTTGGACCGTCTTGTATTATTTGAGTATTTATTTGTTATTTTACCACAATCATCTTTTCTGTACACAACTTTTGAGAAAAACACACATGATTCGGAATTTATTAGAATACTCTATGCGCTTCACTTATATCTTTTGAGCTATATAGTTTTTGCTCTAGTGCTTCACTTATATCTTTTAGAGCACAGTGGTGGATTTGTTTTATAGAAACTATTACTATCTCATGCTTCACTTATATTATTTTGAGAGTCTTAAACAACATGGTAATTTTCTTAAATTGGGAAATTAATCCTAATATGCTAAGTATTCGAGACTAGTAAAAGACTTTCTTATGAGCGTGCTGAATACTAAGAGAAGTTTGATGATTGATGATCGTTTTGAGATATGGAGGTAGTGATATTAAAGTTGTGCTAGTTGAGTAGTTGTGAAATTGAGAAATACTTGTGTTGAAGTTTGCAAGTCCCGTAGCATGCACGTATGGTAAACGTTATGTAACAAATTTGAAACATGAGGTGTTCTTTGATTGTCTTCCTTATGAGTGGCGGTCGGGGATGAGCGATGGTCTTTTCCTACCAATCTATCCCCCTAGGAGCATGCGTGTAGTGCTTGGTTTTTGATGACTTGTAGATTTTTGCAATAAGTATATGAGTTCTTTATGACTAATGTTGAGTCCATGGATTATACGCACTCTTACCCTTCCATCATTGCTAGCCTCTTCGGTACCGTGCTGTAACGCCCTCGATGCGACTATAGCTCCCATGTGTCGAGGCACGACTTAGAGACATAATCGCATTGAAGGCATATGTTGCAAGTTAGGCAATCTTCACAACATCCCATGTAATATGAATAATAAAGGGGAGAACATAGTTGGCTTACACTCGCCACGTCACATCAGAGTACATAAATAACATCCATCATACAAACACTCATGGACCGACTACGGCGCCAAAATGGAAAAGAACCCAACATGCGACAAGGCCCCGAATCAACCCCAACTGGGCACCACTACTGATCGTCAGGAAAAGACACGTAGTAATGCTGAGAGTCCTCGTCGAACTCCCACTTGAGCTCGTACTCGACACCTGGAGCGGAAACATCTGGACCTGCATCTGGAGTTAGAGTATCTGTGAGCCACAGGGACTCAGCAATCTCGCACCCTCGCGATCAAAACTATTTAAGCTTATAGGAAGGATAGGCAGATATATGTGGAGCTGCAGCAAGCGACTAGCATATATGGTGGCTATCTTATACGCAAAAGAGAGTGAGAAGAGGAGGCAAAGCGCGAGCGAGAATCTAGAAGAACAACCAGCGCAAGCATAACTCCAACACCGTGTCCACTTCCCGGACTCCGCCGGAAAGGGGCCATCACGGTAACACACACGGTTGATTCATTTTAATTAAGTTTAATTCAAGTTATCTACAACCGGACATTAACAAATTCCCATCTGCCCATAACCGCGGGCATGGCTTTCAAAAGTTCAATCCCTGCAGGGGAGTCCCAACTTAGCCCATGACAAGCTCTCACGGTCAACGAAGGAATAGACCTCCTCCCAAGACGTTCCGATCAGACTCGGTATCTCAGTAACTCAAGACACTTCGACAGGTTAAAACAAGACCAGCAACAACGCCCAAATGTGCCGACAAATCCCGATAGGAGCTGCACATATCTCTTTCTCAGGGCACACTCAGATGAGCAAGACGTCGGGTAGGCTAGCCCAGAGTTGCCCCTGGTAGCCCCGGACATCGCTCGGTGGGACCAACACTCAGAGGGGCACTAGCCCGGGGGGGGGGGGGTAAAATAAGATGACCCATGAGTCTGCAGAACCCAAGGGAAAGAAAAGGGCTAGGTGGCAAATGGTAAGACCAATGTTGGGCATTGCTGGAAAAGCTTTAATCAAGGCGAAATATCAAGGGGTTCCCATTATAACCCAACCGTGTAAGGAACGCAAAATCCGGGAACATAACACCGATATGACGGAAACTAAGGCGGCAAGAGTGGAACAAAACACTAGGCGAGAGGCCGAGCCTTCCACCCTTTACCAAGTATATATAGGCATTAAGATAACAAAGCAATATAATGATATCCCAACGAGTAAATAAATGTTCCAACAAGGAACGCTTCCAATCTTCACCTGCAACTAGCAACGCTATAAGAGGGGCTGAGCAAAGCGGTAACATAGCCAATCACCGGTTTGCTAGGACAAGGTGGGTTAGAGGTTTGACATGGCAATTGGGAGACTGACAAGCAAAAGGTAGGCATCGTAGCATTGGCATAGCAAAGAGCGAGCAAACTGGCATAGCAAAGATAGTAGTGATTTCGAGGGTATGATCATCTTGCCTGCACAGTTGTCAGAGTTGACTGGATCCTCACAAGCAAACTCAACGGGCTCCTCGATAGCGAACTCGTCTCCCGGCTCTACCCAAACAAGACAAACAAGCAACAAAGATACAATCAACCACGTGCAAACTCAAACAACACAATGCAAAGATGACATGCTATGCGGGATGCGATGCGGGATGCAAATTGCAAGATATGACAGGAAATGCATGAACCTGGCCTCAACTTGGAATCCCAAGTCTGCCACTGGAAAGATGAGATGAAATCGCTTGAAAACGATATAAAGATCATTGGAATCGGAGTTACGGTTTGGAAATGGCAAGCGTTTCAAAAATGACACCGGTCTGCGATTTGCAGCAAGTAGGCATCTAAATGCAATGAAAGGAACATGCTACAGCCACCAAACATGACAACAAAATACATGGCAGGGATGCACACAAGATGCTTAACAAAAGACTAGCACTGAGACACGGCCAATTCATCCATTACGAGGTTCAAACAAGCATGGCAAAAACGCAAATGCAAAACAGATTTCAGACTTAGTGAAATTAACACTTGTCTGAAATTTCAGATCAGAAGCCCTCTTCGGAGCAGCAAAACAACATGATACATGACCTGATTAAGACAAGTAAGAACACGGCATGGAGCTACTCAACAAGCTTAACAAAAGACCCAAAATGACCTGGGGCCAAAAGGGTTCACAAAATATACTAACGGGCACACGAACATAGCTAAAACATAATCAGTTTTCAGACTTAGTGAAAACTGAGACATGCTGAAATATAACTCACGAAGGCATGTAAACGAGCTCGATGCACTCACCACGGTGCAATTCATGGCAATGAAAGCATACATCCATAAAGAAGGCACACAATACAAGCTACACATGGCAAGAACAATGGCATAGCATGCACGGATCAACTACAATAACATTGGCAAAATCGCAAACGAGTTGACGATCTGCCCAGATTCACCATGAAGCAAAAGTAGAGCTTGATTGGCTCAAGCTAGGGAGTTCCATAATTGCAAACAAAGACATGGATGGATAGAGCATAAGATGATTAACAAAACTCCTTTATTGATCATCCTCAAAAGAGGCACGGATCACTAGGAAACAAGCTGAACATATGGCATCATGAACTAAATAATCCCAGACTTAGTGAAAACTACTAAGTCCCTGAAAACAGATTTACCGGGTGCCTCACTTTGCAAGCTTGCACAAGTCACCACACACATCCTAAAAATGCATGGGTTGCACCTCTGGAAAGAAGACAAAATCCATAACAAAACATATGAAGGACTCACAGGCATAGCATGCACACAATAATCATGGCAAAAATGACAAAAGTCTAAGATGAACTAGCAGATCTGACAATTAACTCGCGAAGCCTCCTACTAACAGAATTTTGGGCATCAAGATGAACTCAAATGAAAATGATGCAATGGAATGAAATTATGTACTCGTCGATACGAACATTTTGATATACTATATGTCCAAATCGGAGCTACGGATGCAAAGTTACAGGGCCTCGAACATGTGCATATGAAGCAAAAATCTAGGGACTTAGAAAAAAACCGCGATCAGGGTTACTGTAGCAACCGCGGATCTGGATCGGGCGAGGACGCTCGCCGGCGACGATGGCGGTGGCGGCCGGACGGAGGGGAGGTGAGGCCGGGGCCGGCCGGCCTTGACGGCGAGGAGGAGGGGCGCGGCCGTGGACGGGCGGCGGCGGCCCGGCACCGGAGCCGAGGCGACGAGGTGGCGGCGGCTGACGGCCCGCGGTGGCGCGCCGGAGTGGCGGCGACGGCCGGAGGCAGGAGGCGGCACGGGGAGCGCGGTGGGGTTCGGTGGCGCCGGCCACCGGCGCTGGAGAGGGCGGCGGCGGACGAGGCAGGAGGCGGCGGGCGGATCAGGCCGCGCGGGGGCCCGACTTGGGCTCTGCGGGCCGGCGGCTGTTGGCGGCGGAGGGCGACACATGGCGGTGCTGGGTTGGTCGGCGGCGGCGGCGCGAGTTGTCCGGTCGGGTCGGACACGTCTGGCCGGCGCGAGGGAATTTTAGGGTTTCGGGGAGGAAGAAGAGATCCGAAAATGGGGGGTGTATATATAGGCATAAGTGGAGCTAGGAGAGTCCAAATAAGGTGCGGTTTTCGGCCACGCGATCGTGATCGAACGCTCTAGGACATGGAGCAGAGTTTGGTGGGTTTTGGGCCCAATTCGAGGGGTGTTGGGTTGCAACACACATGAGGCGTTTTCGGTCCCTCGGTTAACCGTTGGAGTATCAAACGAAGTCCAAATGATACGAAACTTGACAGGTGGTCTACCGGTAGTAAACCAAGGCCGCTTGGCAAGTCTCGGTCCAATCCGGAAATGTTTAATCCCCACACACGAAAGAAAGCTAGAAATGACCATCGGAGGAGAACGAAGCGCCGGAATGCAAAACGGACAACGGGGAAAATGCTCGAATGCATGAGATGAACACGTATGCAAATGCAATGCACATGAGACATGATATGAGATGCATGACAAAGACAACAACACACGGAGACAAAACCCGAACCCGAGGAAATAAATATAACTTAACGCCGGAAACGGCAAGAATTAGAGTACAAATTGGGAAAGTTACATCCGGGGTGTTACACGTGCATTGCCCTTTCTCACATTGAGAGTTGGTGCAAACTTTGCCGGTGCATCCAAACTGTCGGATTTCGGGTTCCGACAGACCCTTGAGGTTCGAACACTGGGTTGCGCGTGGAGATTTCGCCTCCTATCTACCTGCACTCCTCCGCCTTGCTAGGATCTAAACTAAGGAAAGAACAACACAAGAGACGCAGGGTTTATACTGGTTCGGTCCACCGTTGTGGTGTAATACCCTACTCCAGTGTGTCGTGTGGTGGATTGCCTCTTGGGCTGATGATGATGAACAATACAAGGAAGAACAGCCTCGCGAGGGTCTGTTCTTGGCTGGGGCGATAAACTGCTGGGAGGAGTTCAGTCACCTTTCTCCCTCTCTCTTCCTGATCGAAACCCCTCTCTAAAGAGCCTCCTCCTTCGAACCCCTCAGCTCTCTCCCTTCTTTCTCTTGCGGGTGGCTGATCCTATTTATAGAGGCCCTGGTCCTCTTCCCAAATATCGAGCGGGAAGGGAGCAAACAATGGAGGGCTAATTTGAAGGGGGACAGCTAGTATCAGCTATCCTGACAAAAGTAGTCTTCGCCTGCGCAAAGCTCTGGTGATGATGCCGTCTTGGGCTCCATGGTGACCTCCGTCTCGTAGTCCTCCTGGTCTTGGTCTCATTGCATTGAAATGGTAACCTTTGCCTGATGCCTCGATACTCCACGGCTGCGCTTGCCCCCTTTGCACCAAAGAGGAAGGGAGGACACTGCGTGGGCTGGCACCCGCCTGGCGCCCCCGGTCGTCATGGCTTGTGTCACGAGCACCTCGTGAGGTACCCCGCCTTGATCTCTCCGCCTCCTCGTGAGCCATCCTGACGAGGCCGTGCCCGAGGAAGCTCCGCGTCGTCCGCCCCGCAAGGCTTGGCCCCTCGCGAGGGTCTTGGGTTTGTGTTGGTGAAGATGGCCGTGCTGGGCCCCCCTTTGAGCCACGCCGCGGGCCGCAGGCAGGCAAGTCTGGGGACCCCTGTTCCCAGAACGCCGACAGTAGCCCCCGGGCCCAAGGCGTGCCCGGACTTGGCCGTGCAGGGAGGCGGAAGGGCAAGAGCGAAGCGCCGCGGGCCCTAACAGCCTGCGGCCTTGGGCGCCGCGTGGCGGTTGATTGGACGTGGGCGCCTCCACCTCCCCATGGCGCCTCGGCAACCGCTCGGACTGGACAAGTTCCTGCATGCAAAGTGGGTCATGATTACCTGCAATCATGGAGGTCGGCGGTTGGCCTTCGCCGGCCATAAGTACGAAACAGGCGCGCCCTTCCAGTCCATCCCCCCTTGCTTCTCCTTCTTCCCGATCCTTGCTCCGTCTTGCTGTGATGGCTCCGATCCGCCGGTTCTCGACGACAGAGAAGGGAAAAGCTCCCCGAGAGGAACCAGACCCACTCCCGCCGAAGAAACGGCTCGTCCCCTGTGGCCCGGACGAAGGGGCCTTTCAGGCGGTGTCGAGGCCTTGGTGCGAGCGGGCGCCGCCGGGGTTCCCGCTTCCATTGTACGCCCACGTCGAGGGCCCCGAAGGAGCTGATGCTGACCGCCACGGGCGGCTCCGCCGTCAGCGCCGACAGGTCACGAAGGTGTGGGTCGTCCCCCCTGGGGTCCACACCGAGGGCTCCTCCCAAGAGTTCGTGCTCCACGTCGCCATTCCTCTTCAGTCTTGGATCCGCCTTCCTTCCTTCTTCGCCTCCATCATCCCGCAGGGGGAGCCCCTGGAGGTCTGGCTGCAGCACGCCGGCTGCAGCACCCTCGTGACCGAGGCAGAGATCGCGGTCGTTGCCCCGGGCGAGGTCTTCATGACTCGGGGCTGGAGAGAGATCGCTAGGGTTTGCAGGGTAAGGGGCGTCTTCGCGGTCCACTTGGATTACAATGGTGCTTCGGTGATGCTCTTCAAGGTCTTCGATGCGAGCGGGCACCGGCTGGAGTGCTGCCCCGGGGAAGATGGCCAGGACCCTGCCGCGACGAGGACTGGGCCCGCCAACCGCTCCCTTGGCGGCTCCTCAGGCGGTGGAGGCGTCGGAGGTTCCAGCAACTCCGGCGAGCTCTTCGCGACTCCGGAGACGAGTGACGACAGCTACGAGCCCCCGAGCCGGCGCCGCTCCGGGAGTAGGGCGGGCTTGTCAGGCCGCCGCCGACTCTGATCTGGATGGGGTTGGCGTCGGTGCTTGACGGCCCACTGTTGATGATGGCGTCATTTGCAGGGTCGCGCGTAGTTTGTGTCCCTTTAGGATCTGTTCCCTGCGAGGAATCAAAAACGCGTCCCGGTGCTCTCCATGACGAGGAGTAGTTCTCCCACGGGGATGAGGGTATGTACCAGTAGCTATGTGTTTGATCTCTCTCTCCCTCGTGTTCTTGAGGTGATAGGATCTTGATGTATCGCGAGCTTTGCTATTATAGTTGGATCTTATGATGTTTCTCCCCCTCTACTCTCTTGTAATGGATTGAGTTTTCACTTTGAAGTTATCTTATCGGATTGAGTCTTTAAGGATTTGAGAACACTCAATGTATGTCTTGCAGTGCTTATCTGTGGTGAAAATGGGATATCACGTGATCCACTTGATGTATGTTTTGGTGATCAACTTGCGGGTTCCGCCCATGAACCTATGCATAGGGGTTGGCACATGTTTTCGTCTTCACTCTCCGGTAGGAACTTTGGGGCACTCTTTGAAGTACTTTGTGTTGGTTGAATAGATGAATCTGAGATTGTGTGATGCATATCGTATAATCATACCTACGGATACTTGAGGTGACATTGGAGTATCTAGGTGACATTAGGGTTTTGGTTGATTTGTGTCTTGAGGTGTTATTCTAGTACGAACTCTAGGATAGATTGAACGGAAATAATAGCTTCGTGTTATTTTACTACAGACTCTTTAATAGATCGATCAGAAAGGATAACTTTGAGGTGGTTTCGTACCCTACCATCTCTTTGTTTGTTCTCCGCTATTAGTGACTTCGGAGTGACTCTTTGTTGCATGTTGAGGGATAGTTATATGATCCAATTATGTTATTATTGTTGAGAGAACTTTCACTTGTGAAAGTATGAACCCTAGGCCTTGTTTCAACGCATTGCAATACCGTTTGTGCTCACTTTTATCATTAGTTACCTTGCTGTTTTTATATTTTCAGATTACAAAAACCATTATCTACTATCCATATTACACTTGTATCACCATCTCTTCGCCGAACTAGTGCACCTATACAATTTACCATTGTATTGGATGTGTTGGGGACACAAGAGACTCTTTGTTATTTGGTTGCAGGGTTGCTTGAGAGAGACCATCTTCATCCTATGTCTCCCACGGATTGATAAACCTTAGGTCATCCACTTCAGGGAAATTTGCTACTGTCCTACAAACCTCTGCACTTGGAGGCCCAACAACGTCTACAAGAAGAAGGTTGTGTAGTAGACATCAGTCGCACTCTCCGGACCTATTCCAACATCCGTTGTAGGGTATTCGGGATGGATACTAGTGTACTAGCACCAACACCTTCTCCCTGGTTTAGTATTCAAAGTCTTGGAGGAAACTTGCTCTTCCTTGGACAAAACTATCCAATGATAGTGGAAGGCAATCCAACTACTATTGACACAACGTTACCACCATCTATGAGAAGCAACTGTGTCTATACCTCGGACATTACTATGCTTCCCTACTATCCCAATATGGGTATTGAAATAGGTCACTTTACCCTGGATGATCAGTCCTGTGTTGGTCTCGTGATTGAAAGTAGCTGGCCCTTCCCAGAGAATCACTTCTGGTTCAAAGCAAGCGTTTCCAACACCAACGACTGGTTGAGCTGAAGTTCATTTCATCTCTTTGTTATTTGTTGTGTGAGAAAAACTTTACTAGAATGTTTCGTTGGAAATGATCTATAATCCAACGTGTATCCTCGTTGTCGTTGTGGGTTGATGACTTGTTGTATGTAATCAATGGTACATTTGTATATGCGCCCATGAACTCACGCCTGCTAGTGGTGTCCGTATGAACATTGCTTGTGATTTTTGTTGCAAAAATTAGATAGTGCTAGTGATTTGTAGCTGCATATTTTGACAAATCGCAGTGTTACAAGGTTGAAAAATGGCAATGTTACTAGATAAACAAATATCAATCTTTCTAGTTTGAGAAATGGCAACATACCCAAAATGACAGATATGCAAATCTTACCCAATTGTTTGTATGTGGTTCCACACGGGTCGTGCAAAACAACCGTTTGCATTGAAGGGATGCAGAAATCCTGCTCGGCACATTTTCCCTTGGCTTCCTGGGGAAGCTGTCGGTTTGCATACGGGTGTTCTAACTAAAACGTTTGCGATGAGTGTTTTATATTTAAAAACCATTGACATTTTTTTAAGAAAAGCATTTGATAAGTCTGTACATTAAGAGAGAAAGCGCAAGTTCGTTCAATCCATATCTTTCATTCACTCACACTGCAAATTTATATTCATATGATCGAGAATTCGAGATACAGTATTAAACCCCAAAAAAACTATTTCCGACGGCGGCGGAGGTGGCGTGCTGTGCCGTCGTTGTCGTTGTCGTCCTCCGGGACGCCGTTGTTGAAGTCTTCAAGGCAGCACAAAATGGTCTTCGCTTGTAAATCAAACATCATGTCGTCGCGCAACAGGCACTGCTGAGAGGTAGCAGTCGACGGCAGCGTCCCATGCTGCTAAGGGGGGTGCACGGGCATGGGCGCGGGTGGGTGCAGCCAAACGCACAGGGACTAGCGCCTAGTGGGTCGAGGGGCGCGCACGGGCGCAGCGGGTGCAACCAAACGCACGGGGGCCGGCGCCATAGTGGGTGGAGGGGCGAGCATGGGCACGGGCGTTGGCGCTGGCATGTACACGAGCTCGCACGGGTCTGCGGAGACCTCGCTGACGCCCGTGGCTTCCAGCTCTGTGATAGTGATCGGCGACCAGCCCGTCAATGCTACGGGGATGGTCGCTGGCGTGGGCACGGGGATGGGAGTGGGGGAAACAACCGCCATGGCCAGCTAGTTCTGGGCCATGTCCATGATGCCCCATTCCTCCTTATTTTCTATCTCCTCCGGCAAGAAGTTGACTTTACCAAACTTGAAGACTAGTGGCAGATGATCATTCTCTGCCATGGCGGTGGAGGTCTGCGAGGGGGGGAGGGGAATGGGAGGCGAACAGTAAGGCCTTGTACAATGGAGATGCTTTGAGAGGTGCTTAGAAAAATAAACTGAGATTTTCTGAAGCACCGGTGCCTATTTCTACAGAAGAGATGCTTAGTTAAGCGTCTACCCTGTACAAATAAGCACCGGTGCTTAAGGAAAGTCTGGTTTATTTGTGTAAGCACCTCCCATTGTACAAGGCCTAAGGCCGCCCGTATTAAATAGCTGCTCAGGCGCCATTAATGGAGAGGAAGGCGGGCAGCCATGGAAGTCAAAGGGCTCGCTTCCCAGTGAGCCTGCGCAGCGTACAGCTTGCACGCTTCCCGGTGAGCCTGCACATTGGAGGACAGCTTGCATGCCTCTCGGTCAGCCTGCACAGAGGACTGCGCTTGCACGCCTCCCGTTTAGTCAAGGTCAAGCAGTTGTCCGCACGGCACCATCTACAGACATTCAAACCAAGACACGTGGCGTCACGTGAATGGTTAACAAAACACACACGGTTTGAATTATACAAATGTTTGAGATATTAAAGTGGCAGCTATTTTTTCAAAATGCCTTTGTTGGCTGTCATTATTCGAGTGCGCCTTCTCTCAAAATGGACACGAAAAATACCACATCATGTCGGGGTGCCATTCCATGATAGCATGCCAAGTTTCATGAATTTCACACGAGTTTTGGATTTACTAGAATTTAAAAACCAGGCATCTCAATGTTTTGTCAGCGATCAATGGTGCCCTGGTGTTTGAAACTCATTCCCATTTCTTGCATGGGACCTAAGCATGCACCCGAGGACAAAGATTTGATTTTTCAACCAATTTATATGCACTGGAGCATGTGCATGTAGTTCAAATTTGAATTATGCACATAAATGCATTGAAAACACAGTTAATGCAAAAAAAATGTCCAAAAGAACCCCCAAAATCATAAAAATTGACACAACACTCCTATTGTTCTATGTTGACACGAGAAAAAATTTGGAAGCAAAAAGAGGTGGTGGATATCGTTTCGCCCCCAAAGGTGGGACGTTCCCTACCGAAACCATGATGCTTATTGTGAGAAGCTCTGGTTTGTGAGAAGCATATACCCAAACCTGCCCCAAACGGGACAAAAAAATTACCACATCATGTTCATGCCGCTCCGTGAAAGCATGCCAAGTTTCATGAATTTCAGACGAGTTTTGGATTTACTAGAATTTAAAAACGAGGCATCTCAATGTTTTGCCGGCAATCAACGGTGCCCTAGTGTTTGAAATTCATTCCCATTTCTTGCATGGGACCTAAGCATGCACCCAAGGACATAGATTTGATTTTTCAACCAATTTATATGCACTGGAGCATGTGCATGTAGTTCAAATTTGAATTATGCACATAAATGCATTGAAAACTCAGTTAATGCATAAAAATGTCCAAACGAACCCCGAAAAATCCCAAAAATTGACACAACACTCATGTTGTTCTATGTTGACACGAGAAATTTTTTGAAAGCAATAAGAGGCAATGGATATCGTCTCGTCCCCAAAGGTGGGACATTCCCTACCGAAACAATCATGCTTGGTGTGAGAAGCTCTGGTTTGTGAGAAGCATATACTCGAACCTACCCCAAATGGGACAAATTTTTTAACATGACATGTTGATGCCGCTCCATGATAGCATGCCAAGTTTCATGAATTTTGGACGAGTTTTGGATTTACTATAATTTAAAAACTAGGCATCTCAATATTTTTCCGGCAATCAACAGTGCCCTCGTGTTTGAATTTCATTCCCATCTCTTGCATGGGACCTAGAAATTCACCCAAGGACACAAATTAGATTTTTCAACCAACCTTAGTGCATTGGAGCATGTGCATGTAGTTCAAATTTTAATTATGCACATAAATGCATTGAAAACCCAGTTAATGCATAACAATGTCCAAACGAACCCCGAAAAATCCCAAAAATTCACACAACACTCATGTTGTTCTGTGTTGACACGAGAAAATTTTGAAAGCAATAAGAGGCAATGTATATCGTTTCATCCCAAAAGGTGGGATGTTCCCTACTGAAACAATCATGCTTGTTGTGAGAAGCTCTTGTTTGTGAGAATAATATACCCGAACATGCACCAAATGGGACAAATTTTTTAACCCGACATGTTGATGCCGCTCCATGATAGCATGCCAAGTTTCATGAATTTCAGACAAGTTTTGGATTTAGTAGAATTTAAAAACCAGGCATCTCAACATTTTGCCGGCAATCAACAGTGCCCTGGTGTTTGAATTTCATTCCCATCTCTTGCATGGGACCTAGAAATTCACCCAAGGACACACATGTGATTTTTCAACCAACCTTAGTGCATTGTAGCATGTGCTTGTAGTTCAAATTTGAATTATGCACATAAAATGTCTAGAAAACCTTGTTAATGCATAAAAAAGGCCAAACAAACCCCGAAAAATTCAAAGACTGAACACAACACTCCTGTTGTTCTATGTTGACACTAGAAAATTTTTGAAAGCAATAGGGGATCTTAACAGTTTTCGATAAGTAAGAGTGTCGAACCCAACGAGGAGCTAAAGGTAGAACAAATATTCCCTCAAGTTCTATCGACCACCGATACAACTCTACGCACGCTTGATGGTCTCTTTACCTAGAACAAGTATGAAACTAGAAGTACTTTGTAGGTGTTGTTGGATAGGTTTGCAAGATAATAAAGAGTACGTAAATAAAAAAGTAGGGGCTGTTTAGATAAAAACAATAAAGTAAATATAGCGAGTGTGGAAAAGTGGTGGTAGGAGTTGCGGAATTGCCCCTAAGCAATTGACTACTTCACTAGACCGATAGCAAGTATTATGTGGGAGAGGCCACTGCTAGCATGTCATCCCTTACTTCGAATTCTATGCACTTATGATTGGAACTATTAGCAAGCATCCGCAACTACTAGTGTTCATTAAGGTAAACCCAACCATAGCATTAAGATATATTGGTCCCCCTTCAATCCCGTATGCATCAATTTCTATGCTAGGTTGAAGCTTCTATCACTCTTGCCCTCCAATACATAGTCCTATCAACATACAACTAACCCTATGGTATGATCCACGCGCGCGCTCATATGATGGGCACCAAAGGACAGCAACATAACCACAAGCAAATTAAATCAATCATAGCAATTCATCAACCACCGATAGGACAACAAAAATCTACTCAGACATCATAGGATGAAAACACATCATTGGATAATAATATGAAGCATAAAGCACCATGTTCAAGTAGAGGGTACAACGGGTTGCGGGAGAGTGGACCGCTGTAGATAGAGGGGGGAAGGTGATGGAGATGTTGGTGAAGATGCTGGAGGTGTTGGTGAAGATCGCGGTGATGATGATGATGGCCACGGCGGTGTTCCGGCGCCACCGGAGGAGAGGGGGAGAGGGGCCCCCTTCTTCCTCTTCTTCCTTGACCTCCTCCCTAGACGGGAGAAGGGTTTCCCCTCTGGTCCTTGGCCTCCATGGCATGGGAGGGGCGAGATCCCCTCCGAGATTGGATCTATCTCTCTGTTTCTCTCTGGTTCTGCGTTCTGTTCTGGCTCTGTTTCACCGTTTCATATATATATATATGGAGATCCGTAAGTCCGATTGACCTGAAACCTTCGCCGTGATTTTTTTTCGAATATTAGCTTTCTTGCGGCAAAAGAAGAGCGTCAACCGCCTTACGGTGGGCTCATGAGGGTAGGGGGCGCTCCCTAGGGGGGGCGCGCCCCCTGCCTCGTGACCACCTCGGGCACTGGTTCGCGTTGATTTTCCTTCTGAATTTTCCATATTTTCCAAAAATAAGCTCCGTCCATTTTTATCCCGTTTGGACTCCGTTTGATATGGATATTCTGCGAAACCAAAAACATGCAACAGACAGGAATTGGCACTGGGCACTACATCAATATGTTAGTCCCGAAAATAATATAAAAAGTTGCCAAAAAGTATATGAAAGTTGAATAATATTGACATGGAACAATCAAAAATTATAGATACGACGGAGACGTATCAGCATCCCCAAGCTTAATTCCTGCTCGTCCTCGAGTAGGTAAATGATAAAAAAAGATAATTTTTGATGTGGAATGCTACCTAACATAATCTTGATCATATGTCTAATCATGGCATGAATATTAAGACACGAGTGATTCAAAGCAATAGTCTATCCTTTGACATTAAGACAATAATACTTCAAGCATACTAATAAAGCAATCATGTATTTTCAAAATAACATGGCTAAAGAAAGTTATCCCTACAAAATCATATAGTCTGGCTATGCTCCATCTTCACCACACAAAATATTCAAATCATGCACAACCCCGATGACAAGCCAAGCAATTGTTTCATACTTTTGACATTCTCAAACCTTTTCAACATTCACACAATACATGAGCGTGAGCCATGGACATAGCACTATAGGTGGAATAGAATATGATGGTGGAGGAGACAAAAAGGAGAAGAAAGTCTCACATCAACTAGGTGTATCAACGGGCTATGGAGATTCCCATCAATAGATATCAATGTGAGTGAGTAGGGATTGCCATGCAACGGATGCACTAGAGCTATAAGTGTATGAAAGCTCTAACTGAAACTCAGTGGTGTGCATCCAACTTGCTTGCTCATGAAGACCTCGGGCATTTGAGGAAGCCCATCATCGTAATATACAAGCCAAGTTCTATAATGAAAATTCCCACTAGTATATGAAAGTGATACCTCAAGAGACTCTCTATATGAAGAACATGGTGCTACTTTGAAGCACAAGTGTGGAAAAACGATAGTAGCATTGCCCCTTCTCTCTTTTTCTCTCATTTTTTTTATTTTTTTGGTGGGCTTCTTTGGCCTTCTTTTTTATTTGGGCTTCTTTGGCCTCTTATATTTTTTTGTAAAGTCTGGAGTCTCATCCCGACTTATGGGGGAATCATAGTCTCCATCATCCTTTCCTCACTGGGGCAATGCTCTAATAATGATGATCTTCACACTTTTATTTACTTACAACTCGATATTACAACTCGATATCTAGAACAAAGATATGACTCTATATGAATTCCTTCGGCGGTGTACCGGGATGTGCAATGATCTAGCGTAGCAATGACATCAAAAAACGGACAAGCCATGAAAACATCATGCTAGCTATCTTACGATCATGCAAACCAATATGACAATGAATGCTCAAGTCATGTATATGGTGATGATGGAAGTTGCATGGCAATATATCTCGGAATGGCTATGGAAATGCCATAATGGGTAGGTATGGTGGCTGTTTTGAGGAAGGTATATGGTGGGTTTATGGTACCGGCGAAAGTTGCGCGGTACTAGAGAGGCTAGCAATGGTGGAAGGGTGAGAGTGCGTATAATCCATGGGCTCAACATTAGTCATAAAGAACTCACATAATTATTGCAAAAATCTATTAGTCATCGAAACAAAGTACTACGCGCATGCTCCTAGGGGGATAGATTGGTAGAAAAGACCATCGCTCGTCCCCGGCCACCACTCACAAGGAAGACAATCAATAAATAAATCATGCTCCGACTTCGTTACATAACGCTTCACCATACGTGCATGCTACGGGAATCACAAACCTCAACACAAGTATTTCTACTAATCCACAACTACCCACTAGCATGACTCTAATATCACCATATTTATATCGCAAAACTATTGCAAGGAATCAAACATATCATATTCAGTGATCTACAAGTTTTATGTAGGATTTTATGACTTACCATGTGAATGACCAATTCCTGTCATCTCTCTAAATAGATATATGTAACGCCCCGAGACCGATGTGCCAGGTGTCCTCCGCTTATTCGCTGTTGTTGCCTTGTCCTTGCTTGCGTGTCATGCATTGCATATCATGTCATCATGTGCATTTCATTTGCATACATGTCCGTCTCATGAATCCGAGCATTTTCCCCGTTGTCCGTTTTGCAATCCGGCGCTCCTATGTCACCCAGTGTCCCTTTCTACCTTCCTTTCATGTGTGGGGGTTAAGAAATTTCGAATTTGACCGAGACTTGCCATGCGGCATTGGTTTACTACCGATAGACCGCCTGTCAAGTTTCGTGCCATTTGGACTTCGTTTGATACTCCAACGGTTAACCGAGGGACCGAGAAGGCCTCGTGTGTGTTGCAGCCCAACACCCCTTCAAAGTGGCCCAAAACCCACCTAAACCCCCTCCATCATCTCGGTCGTTCGATCACGATCGCGTGGCCGAAAACTGCACCTCATTTGGACTCTCCTAGCTCCCTCTACCTATAAATATGTGCTCCCCACCCGAAATTCACGGATGAAACCCTAGCCTTCCTCTACCTCGCGCCCGGACAAAAACCCCCGCGCCGCCGGACATGTCTGCACCGCCGCGCCGGACCAATCGGGTCTCGCCATGTCAGCGCCGCCGCCTTCTCTTTCCTCCACGCCCGCCGCGGCCCACCGGGGCCCGAGGCCGGCCCGCCCCGGGTCAGATCTGGGCCGCCGCCCCGCGCCCGTTCGCCGCCGCGTGCCCGAGGAGCCCTGCCGCCCTGCTCATCGGCCGCCGTCCTCGCTCCACCGCCTCGGTGCCGGTGCCACCTCGCCGGTGCACCGCCGTTGCTCGCCACCCGGTCGCCGCCGCTGCGCCAAGCTTCTCCGGCCGCCGCTCCGCCTCGTCGCCGCACCCGGCGCCGGCCACCTCCACCGACGTCCGGTGCCTCCTCGTCGCCGGCGCGGCCCGGATCCACCTCTTCTCCGACGAGAGTGAGCTCCGGCAGCCGCTGTTCCAGCGAACTCCGTCTGCGCCTCGGATTCCGTGCCAACCCTAGATCTGGGCGAGGTATAATTTCTACCAAGTCCCCGAAATTTCCAGTTTTAGATGCCCATGTTCATCATGTCGTAACTTTGCATCCATAGCTCCGATTTGGGCGTGTAGCATTTCAACATGTTTGCCTCTGAGAGCACATCATTTCATCTCATTGCATCATTTTCATTTGAGCTCATCTTGATGCCCGAAATGCTGTTGGAAGAGAGCTATTTGAGTTAATTGTCAGATCTGCTGCTCCAATTAGATATTTGTCATTTTTGCCATGATTATTGTGTGCATGATATGTCCCTGAGCTCTACATGAGTTTTGTTATATGCTTTGCCATCTTTACAAAGGTGCTATCCATGTATTTTTGTGACATGTGTGGTGACTAGCACAAGCTTGCAAAGTGGTGCATTCGTTAATGCTGATTTCAGGGACTTGGCAATTCCACTAAGTCCTTGAGTTGTTCTTATCAATATGCCATATGTTCGTGTTGTTTCCTAGTGATCCGTGCCTCTTTTGAGGATGATCAGTAATGATGATTTGTTAATCTTATAGTTCTCTATCCATCCATGTCTTTGTTTTCAATTATGGAGCACCCTAGCTTGAGTCAATCGAGCTCTACTTTAGCTATTTCGTAATTTCTGGCAGATTGTCTACTTGTTAGCGATTTTGCCGAGGATGTTGTTGTTGATCCGTGCATGCTATGTTGTTGTTCTTGCCATGTCTAGCTTATATAATATGTATTCTTGATGGATGTATGCTTAGTTTGTCATGCCTTGCTATGTAGTGAGTGCATCGAGCTCGTAAACATGCCTACTTGATATCTGATTTGCATGCTCCAGTTTTTCTCCAAGTCTGTGATCTGATTATGTTTTTGCCATGTTCACATGCTTGCAATTGTATTTTCTAATCCCTTTTGGCTCAAGGTCACTAAGGGACTTTTGTTAAGATCTTTGAGTAGCTCCATGCCATGCTTTGCTTTGCCATGTTAATTTCCTGTAGCATATAGTTTTCTTGCTCCAAAGTGTGCTACCTGATCTGAAATTCCAAACAAGTGTCAATTTCACTAAGTCTGAAATCTGTTTACGAATTGCACTTTTGCCATGCCTGTTTGAACCTGTTAATGGATGAATTGGCCGTGTCTCAGTGTTCCTCTTCTGTTAAGCTTCATGAGTGGATCCCTGCCATGTATTTTGATGCCATGTTTGGGTGCTGTATTATGTTTAACTTGTTGCATTTAGATGGCTACTTGCTGTATATCGCAGACCGGTGCCATATTTGTTTTGCTTGCCATTTCCAAACCGTGCATCCGATTCCGGTGATCTTTATATCGATTTCAACCGAAATCACCTCACCTTTCCAGTGGCACTCTTGGATTTACATGTTGAGGCCAGGTTCCATCATTCCTTTCCAAATCATGCATATGCATCGCATACCGCATCTCGCATATCATACCATGTTCATGTGTGGTTTGTTTACTATGTTGTGTGCTTCTTTCCGGTGTTTGCTTTTTCGGGTTGGTTCCGGTAACGTTGCGTTTGTGAGGACCCGTTCGTCTACGTCCGTTTGTCTTCTTCATGGACTCGTTCTTCTTCCTTGCGGGATTTCAGGCAAGATGACCATACCCTCGAAATCACTTCTATCTTTGCTTGCTAGATGCTCGCTCTTTTGCTATGCCTATGCTGCGATACCTACCACTTGCTTATCATGCCTCCTATATTGTTGAACCAAGCCTCTAACCCACCTTGTCCTAGCAAACCGTTGATTGCCTATGTTACCGCTTTGCTCAGTCCCTCTTATAGCGTTGTTCGTTGCAGGTGAAGATTGAAGTTTGTTCCTTGTTGGAACATGGAGATGTTGTTCCTTGTTGGAACATGTTTACTTGTTGGGATATCACAATATATCTTATTTAGTTAATGCATCTATATAATTGGTAAAGGGTGGAAGGCTCGGCCTTATGCTTGGTGTTTTGTTCCACTCTTACCGCCCTAGTTTCCGTCATATCGGTGTTATGTTCCCGGATTTTCGGTTCCTTACGCGGTTGGGCTATTATGGGAACCCCTTGACAGTTCGCCTTGAATAAAACTCTTCTAGCAATGCCCAACATTGGTTTTACCATTCGCCACCTAGCCCTTTTCTTTCCCTTGGGTTCTGCAGACTCAAGGGTCATCATTATTTTAACCCCCCGGGCCAGTGCTCCTCTGAGTGTTGGTCCGCCTGTCAGCTGCCGGTGGCCACCAGGGGCAACTCTGGGCTAGCCTACCCGTACCTAGGACAATCTGAGTGTGCCCTGAGAAAGAGATATGTGCAGCTCCTATCGGGATTTGTCGGCACATTCGGCGGTGTTGCTGGATTGGTTTTAACTTGTCGAAATGTCTTGTAACCGGGATTCCGAGTCTGATCGGGTCTTCCCGCTAGAAGGAATATCCTTCATTGACCGTGAGAGCTTGTCATGGGCTAAGTTGGGACACCCCTGCAGGGTTTTGAACTTTTGAAAGTCGTGCCCGTGGTTATGGGCAGATGGAAATTTGTCAATGTCCGGTTGTAGAAAACCTGAAGTTGACCTTAATTAAAATGCATCAACCGCGTGTGTAACTGTGATGGTCTCTTTCTGGCGGAGTCCGGGAAGTGAACACTGTGTTGGAGTTATGTTTGACGTAGGTTGTTCTAGGATCACTTCTTGATCATAGTTTCTCGATCGTGCTTTGCCTTCTCTTCTCGCTCTCATTTGCGTATGTTTAGCCACCATATATGCTAGTCGCTTGCTGCAGCTCCACCTCATACCTTTTACCTTACCCATAAGCTTAAATAGTCTTGATCGTGAGGGTGTGAGATTGCTGAGTCCTCATGACTCACAGATACTTCCAAAACCAGTTTGCAGGTGCCGATGTTACCGAGCAGGTGACGCAACCAAGCTCAGGAGGAGCTCGATGAAGATCTTGTCCTTTATGTTGTTTCGTTCTAGTTGATCAGTAGTGGAGCCCAGTTGGGGTCGATCGGGGACCTTGTCGCATTTGGGGTTCTTCTTTTATTTTGGTTCCGTAGTCGGACCTTGATTGTATTTGGATGTTGTAATGCTTTATTCATGTAATTGTGTGAAGTGGCGATTGTAAGCCAACTATGTATCTCTTTCCCTTATGTATTACATGGGTTGTGTGAAGATTACCTCACTTGCGACATTGCTTTCAATGCGGTTATGCCTCTAAGTCGTGCTTCGACACGTGGGAGATATAGTCGCATCGAGGGTGTTACAAGTTGGTATCAGAGCCTTCCCCGACCTTAGGAGCCCCCACTGATTGATCTTTTTAGCAGTCGTTGTTGAGTCTAGAAAAATGTTTTGAGTCATTTAGGATTATATATATCGGAGAGTTTAGGAATTCTTTTTACTCCCCAGTCCCTTCATCGCTCTGGTAAGGCATCCTGACGTAGAGTTTTGACTCTTCCCTTCTCAAATTCCACTAAAAAAATTTAGGATCACGCGGGTATCTTGGAATCGTTCTGATGGTTTTGTGATGAGAACATTGTTCTTGGTGCCTCCTGTCATTTACGGGTTGTGGCAGTGTCCCGGGGAGTTGAGCTCCAAGGTGTTGTCGTCACAATTTTATCGTTGCAGTTCTGGAATACCTGAATTTAGTTTTGCCGACATCGAAAATATCTTTTATGCAGTTGTTGGTGAGATAACCTCGACGCCACCCAGTACTGGGGCGGGAGTTCGGGAGTATTGCCATAACTCGTATAACGGATGCTTTTCGAAGGTTGAGGTAGATGATTTCCGAAGGTTTCTTGGTTATGTGTTCAAGGATGGATACAGCTGGATGTAGGATTTGCTAGTTTTGGGTGAGATATTATGCTTCCCCTGTATCCCCAACACCTGATTGCATAACCGGAAAATTTCGGGAGTTTATAAGTGGGAATTCAAGTAGCTCTTAGGATATCTTTCTGACAGATGTATGATATGATATTGGGGTTCGATGTCTAGTGGTCCGCCTATTCACGGTCGGTTTTACAGTGGTCTCGTTGTGTCTTAAAGAGTCCTTGGCTATGCCGACTCGGGGACGCTTCGTATGTCATGTGCACTGCCTTGTACATGATGGTACTGTACGATCGAGCCCGTGTAGGCGCCACCATGAAAACTTCGGACGAAATCTCTATCATATGTTTGTTCCGGCTTATTCCGCAAGCCAATCCTTTGTTTTGTTTTGAGTTGTGGTATTCAAGTTGCTTCAATGTCAAGTGTTGATTCCATACCTTCCCCAAACGGTGTTCTCATACTCCTATGTGAATGCAATCCTTCTCGATCATCGAGATGGTCATGTCAATTCTTTTTCCAACCGGCGTGTTTTCTCTTCAAGTGGATCCGATCATTTCAACATCAGCAAGATCAATTATCATTTCTTCTCAACGGTGTTTGTTTCATCCATCCCAAGTTGTCTTTGTTTTCCCGCCCACCCACCCTTTTTCTTCAAGGATTCAGATTTCTTAATCACTATCCATTTTATTGATGGGAAGTCTCTCCATGTTTTCCGTCAATGTTCTTATCCGGTGATTCTCATGAAGATTCTAATGGGGCTTCAAGTTCATCATTCTTTGTTCTTTTCTTCTCCGGTGGTTGCAAGTCAAGCTTTGTTGATCATACCCTTTCCTCATGTCAATGCTTTCTCATGCGGGTGCAATTCTTAATCACTCACTTCTCGCTATTCAATTGTTCCGGAGTGCTCAAGATATTTCGAAGATTCATGTTACCACTCTGCTTTTGATTAAACTCTTTCGAGGATGTTATATCATTTAAGCCTTTTAATTCAACCGGTGCAATCCCTCTTTTAAATCGTTCAACGGTGTTTCTTTTGAGTGGGCCCATAACCCACAGGTTCCCAGGATCTTACCTGACTCTTCTTATTTTCCCGAAGCTATCCTCAAATTTCTTTTCGAAGTTTGACGTAAGAATGATTTATCATCAGTCAAATGCCTTTCTCCAAGATCGGTTAAATTCTTTTCATCGTTGGCTCAACCTTTCCATTCTTCATTCCGGTGTGCCTCAATAATTCTTGGTGGTGTTTCTCGTCGTCATTCTCAACATTTGAAGACCGAAGAAGAGTTTTACCTCCATATCTTATCCGTTCTCTCAGAGATTCGTGGTTCTAGTTCGAGGCTATCCTCTCATAATTGTTTTGGTTGTGAGAATTATTTTCACCCATCCGGTGTAATTCAGAGTATTTTCAGTTTGATTCTCCAGAGCCCATCATCTCATAATTATTCATTCTAGCTTTGAGCTCTCATCCTCCTAATTTTACCGGTGCATCGATCAAATATCCTCTAATCAGTGCATGATCTCTTCGTTCTCTCATATATAAATTCTCTCAAGCATCTTCATTCTTTTGCTAATTCTTCCTGGTGTTTTCTTTATCTTCTCTTCGTTCATTTTAATTCTTACGGTGGTTCATTCAAGAGTTCTCATCATTCATTATCATATCAATTTATTCATTGTTTTCAATCCTACCGGTGGATTCGTCGAAGACCTTCCCAAGTTTGCGCTATATCTCGCTTAATCCTTTCTACGAGGATAAGTAGTATGCCAATTCCATTGGTTGTCATCAATTTGAATTGGTGAATGATAAGAATAATGTAATTCTTATTCTTGTTTCATCGAGTTGATTCAATTCCTTTTTCTGGAGTGGTTCATCATATCATATTCTCAGTTCGAGATGCTTTATCTTTTCTTTCCCAGAGTTCCAAGCTCTTTCAATTATAATAGTCTCTTCTTGGATAGAGGAGTATTCCTCAATATATTGTTTAAAATAGGTATTAGAAGCATAATTATCATAGCAATATTTAAGTATAGCAAAAATTTCAGATTTGTGAAAAGTAGCATCTTACTTTTCAATCAAATAAGCAATTTCATAAGCACCCTCAAAAGCAACAAATTCTTCAATTTGTTGAACATCATGGTAACTATAAACACCTTTAGCATCAGAAGATAAGATTCAATTATCAATAAACTCACATTGGTAGGGAAGGTGTTTCTTAGGGTTTTTAGAACAACAAGTAAAATCATATAATTCACATAAATTCCAAGCATAGCATTGCAAACGTTGAATTTGACTCCATAATAATTTCCCTTTTTCAGATATACGGTGTCGCACATAACAAGCATGCTCATCTAAAGATTTGCCCTCAACTAAGCTAGTCGGGGTTTCGACACGAGCACAAAGGGATCAAAGATGATCCAAGTAAAAAGCTTCAGCAGTGTGATAGATTCTTAGTGGTTCTTCAACCATTGGTTCAGTAGGTACAACTAATTTTTTTTGGTATTTTGCGTTTCCGACCCATAACTAAAGATAGAAAACAACTAAGAACAACAAATAAAAATTACATAGTGATAAATCAAACAAGCACACACAAGAATATTCACCCCAAGCTATTGCTCCCCGGCAACGGCGCCAGAAAAGAGGTCTTGATAACCCACAAGTATAGGGGATCGCAACATTTTTCGATAACTAAGAGTGTCGAACCAAACGAGGAGCTAAAGGTAGAAAAAATATTCCCTCAAGTTCTATCAACCACCGATACAACTCTATGCACGCTTGACGTTCGCTTTACCTAGAACAAGTATGAAACTAGAAGTACTTTGTAGGTGTTGTTGGATAGGTTTGGAAGATAATAAAGAGTACGTAAATAAAAAGTAGGGGCTGTTTAGATAAAGAAACAATAAAGTAAATATAGCGAGTGTGGAAAAGTGGTGGTAGGAGTTGCGAAATTGCCCCTAAGCAATTGACTACTTTACTAGACCGATAGCAAGTATTATGTGGGAGAGGGCACTGCTAGCATGTCATCCCTTACTTGGAATTCTATGCACTTATGATTGGAACTATTAGCAAGCATCCGCAACTACTAATGTTCATTAAGGTAAAACCCAACCATATCATTAAGATATATTGGTCCCCCTTCAATCCTGTATGCATCAATTTCTATGCTAGGTTGAAGCTTCTGTCACTCTTGCCCTCCAATACATAGTCCTATCAACATACAACTAACCCTATGGTGTGATCCACGCGCGCGCTCATATGATGGGCACCAAAGGATAGCAACATAACTACAAGAAAATTAAATCAATCATAACAATTCATCAACCACCGATAGGACAACGAAAATCTACTCAGACATCATAGGATGGCAACACATCATTGGATAATAATATGAAGCATAAAGCACCATGTTCAAGTAGAGGGTACAGAGGGTTGCGGGAGAGTGGACCGCTGTAGATAGAGGGGGGAAGGTGATGGAGATGTTGGTGAAGATGGCGGAGGTGTTGATGAAGATCGCGGTGATGATGATGATGGCCACGGTGGCATCCCGACACCACCGGAGGAGAGGGGGAGAGGGGCCCCCTTCTTCCTCTTCTTCCTTGACCTCCTCCCTAGATGGGAGAAGGGTTTCCCCTCTAGTCCTTGGCCTCCATGGCATGGGAGGGGCGAGAGCCCCTCCGAGATTGGATCTATCTCTCTGTTTCTCTCTGGTTCTGCATTCTGTTCTGGCTCTATTTCACCATTTCGTATATATATGGAGATCCGTAACTCCGATTGACCTGAAACCTTCGCCATGATTTTTTTCCCGAATATTAGCTTTCTTGCGGCAAAAGAAGAGTGTCGACCGCCTTACGGTGGGCTCACGAGGGTAGGGGGCATGCCCTAGGGGGGGCGCGCCCCCCTGCCTCATGGCCACCTCGGGCACTGGTTCGTGTTGATTTTCCTTCTGAATTTTCCATATTTCCAAAAATAAGCTCCATCCGTTTTTACCCCGTTTGGACTCCATTTGATATGGATATTCTGCGAAACCAAAAACATGCAACAGACAGGAATTGGCACTGGGCACTGGATCAATATGTGAGTCCCAAAAAATAATATAAAAAGTTGCCAAAAAGTATATGAAAGTTGAATAATATTGACATGGAACAATCAAAAATTATAGATACGACGGAGATGTATCAGCATCCCCAAGCTTAATTCCTGCTCGTCCTCGAGTAGGTAAATGATAAAAAAAGATAATTTTTGATGTGGAATGCTACCTAACATAATCTTGATCATATGTCTAATCTTGGCATGAATATTAAGACACGAGTGATTCAAAGCAATAGTCTATCCTTTGACATTAAGACAATAATACTTCAAGCATACTAATAAAGCAATCATGTATTTTCAAAATAACATGGCTAAAGAAAGTTATCCCTACAAAATCATATAGTCTGGCTATGCTCCATCTTCAGCACACAAAATATTCAAATCATGCACAACCCCGATGACAAGACAAGCAATTGTTTCATACTTTTGACATTCTCAAACCTTTTCAACTTTCACGCAATACATGAGTGTGACCCATGGACATAGCACTATAGGTGGAATAGAATATGATGGTGGAGGAGACAAAAAGGAGAAGATAGTCTCACATAAAATAGGCATATCAACGGGCTATGGAGATTCCCATCAATAGATATCAATGCGAGTGAGTAGGGATTGCCATGCAACGGATGCACTAGAGCTATAAGCGTATGAAAGCTCTAACTGAAACTCAGTGGGTGTGCATCCAACTTGCTTGCTCATGAAGACCTCGGGCATTTGAGGAAGCCCATCATCGTAATATACAAGCCAAGTTCTATAATGAAAATTCCCACTAGTATATGAAAGTGATACCTCAAGAGACTCTCTATATGAAGAACATGGTGCTACTTTGAAGCACAAGTGTGGAAAAAGGATAATAGCATTGCCCCTTCTCTCTTTTTCTCTCATTTTTTTTGTTTTTTTTTATTTTTTTTATTTTTTTGGTGGGCTTCTTTGGCCTCCTTTTTTTATTTGGGCTTCTTTGGCCTCTTATATTTTTTTGTAAAGTCCGGAGTCTCATCCCGACTTATGGGGGAATCATAGTCTCCATCATCCTTTCCTCACTGGGGCAATGCTCTAATAATGATGATCATCACACTTTTATTTACTTACAACTCAATATTACAACTCGATATCTAGAACAAAGATATGACTCTATATGAATTCCTCCGGCGGTGTACCGGGATGTGCAATGATCTAGCGTGGCAATGACATCAAAAAACGGACAAGCCATGAAAAGATCATGCTAGCTATCTGACGATCATGCAAACCAATATGACAATGAATGCTCAAGTCATGTATATGATGATGATGGAAGTTGCATGGCAATAAATCTCGGAATGGCTATGGAAATGCCATAATAGGTAGGTATGGTGGCTGTTTTGAGGAAGGTATATGGTGGGTTTATGGTACCGGCGAAAGTTGCGCGGTACTAGAGAGGCTAGCAATGGTGGAAGGGTGAGAGTGTGTATAATCCATGGGCTCAACATTAGTCATAAAGAACTCACATACTTATTGCAAAAATCTATTATTCATCGAAACAAAGTACTACGCACATGCTCCTAGGGGGATAGATTGGTAGGAAAAGACCATCGCTCGTCCCCGACCGCCACTAACAAGGAAGACAATCAATAAATAAATCATGCTCCTACTTCGTTACATAACGGATCACCATACGTGCATGCTACGGGAATCACAAACCTCAACACAAGTATTTCTACAAATCCACAACTACCCACTAGCATGACTCCAATATCACCATCTTTATATCGCAAAACTATTGCAAGGAATCAAACATATCATATTCAGTGATCTACAAGTTTTATGTAGGATTTTATGACTTACCATGTGAATGACCAATTCCTGTCATCTCTCTAAATAGATATAAGTGAAGCAAGAGAGTTTAATTCTTTTTACAAAAGGTATGCCCACTCTCTAACAAATATAAGTGAAGCAAAAGAGCATTCTACAAATGGTGGTTGTCTAAGTGAAGAGAAACAGGCAATCCAAACTTCAAATGATATAAGTGAAGCACATGAAGCATTCTATAAAGCCATACTCAAAGGATTTAAGTGAAGTGCAAAGAGCATTCTATAAATCAACCAAGGAATATATCATACCAGCATGGTGCAAAAAAGAAACATGAAAACTAAAGCAAAGACGCTCCAAGATTGCACATATCGCATGAACGAAACGAATCCGAAAACATACCGATACTTGTTGAAGAAAGAGGGGATGCCTCCCCAGCATCCCCAAGCTTAGACGCTTGAGTCTCCTTGAATATTTACTTGGGGTGCCTCGGGCATCCCCAAGATTGAGCTCTTGCCTCTCTTCCTTCTTCTCACATCTAGACCTTCTCGATCATCGAACACTTCATCCACACAAAACTTCAACAGAAAACTCGGTAAGATCCGTTAGTATAATAAAGCAAATCACCACTATAAGTACTGTTGAAAACCAATTCATATTTTGTTTTTGCATTGTGTCTACTGTAGTATAACTTTTTCATGGCTTAATCCTCTAATATAAATTGATAGTTTCATCAAAACAAGCAAACTATGCATCAAAAACAGAATCTGTCTAAAACAGAACAGTCTGTAATAATCTGAACATTCACCATGCTTATGATACTTGAAAAATTCTACCAAAATTAGGAAAAATAAAAAATTTGTATAGGAAGACAGTGCAAAATGAATCAGAACCATTTGACGTTCCATCTAAAAATGTAAAATCGCGCACTACATCCAAAGTTTCTGTCCTGCACCATACAAACCATCAAGCAAATGTAAACATCCTAAAGGAAAACATTGGCACATTATTTTTATAATACAATGGAATTGTACAAGGGGATAATTATTTTTGTTGAAAAGTTTCTGTAATCAAGATTCACAAAGTTGCCGTGAGCATGAACAAAGTTCAAGGAGCTCTCCCACTTCAACAGTGCTTGTCTTTCTAACTTTCACTTTCCTTTTTGAAAATTTTGGGTTCCCCTCTTTATTTTTGTTGTTTTTAAACTATATGAAAGCACTCAACAGAAATAAATGACTCTCTAAAACTTCCGGGTTGTCTCCCTGGCAGCGCTTTCATTAAAGCCATTAAGCTAGGCATATAGTGCTCAAGTAGTGAATCCACCCGGATCCCAAGGTATATCAAAGCCAATTTGAATCAACAATGATTTGTAATTTAGTAGTGAGAACAAAGCAACATATATCAAGCAATGACGAAGTCTAACTCTCTTCCTATGCATCGGCATGTCATAAAAGAACAATTCATGCACACCTAGTAAAGGCCAATGCATAGTATAAACAGTTTCTTGCAATTTTATCATGTTGGAAACATAGAGAGGTGGAGATATAGTTCCTCTCTCATAATAATTGCAAGTAGGAGCAGCAAGCACATGCATATTATATTTATCGAATTCATCATGTGCAACGGTAAAAGGCAACCCATCAATATAATCCTTAATAAGTGCAAACTTCTCCGATATAGTATAATTGGGAGAATTCAAAAAGATAATAGGACTATCATGTGTGGGTGCAATAGCAACAATTTCATGTTTAACATAAGGAACTATAGCAAGTTCATCTCCATAAGCATAATTCATATTGGCATCTTGGCCATAAGCATAGCAAGCATCATCAAAAAGGGATATTTCAAAACAATCATAGGGATCATAACAGTCATCATAGCAATCATCCTTCGGTAAGCATGAAGGGGAATTAAACAATGTATGAGTTGAAGAGTTACTCTCATTAGAAGGTGGGCACGGGTGATCAATCCGCTCTTCCTTCTTTTGTTCTTCGCTATCTTCCACATCTTTTTCATCCAATGAGCTCACAGTTTCATCAATTTCTTCTTCCATAGACTCCTGCAAAATATTAGTCTCTTCTTGGACAGAGGAGTATTCCTCAATATATTGTTTAACATAGGTATTAGAAGCATAATTATCATAGCAATATTTAAGTATAGCAAAATTTTCAGATTTGTGAAAAGTAGCATCTTACTTTTCAATCAAAGAAGCAATTTCATAAGCACCCTCAAAAGCAACAAATTCTTCAATTTGTTGAACATCATAGTAACTATAAACACCTTTAGCATAAGAATATAAGATTCCATTATCAATAAACTCACATTGGTAGGGAAGGTGTTTCTTAGGGTTTTCAGAACAACAAGTAAAATCATATAATTCACATAAATTGCAAGCATAGCATTGCAAACATTGAATTTGACTCCATAATAATTTCCCTTTTTCAGATATACGGTGTCCCACATAACAAGCATGCTCATCTAAAGATTTTCCCTCAACTAAGCTAGTTGGGGTTTCGGCACGAGCACAAAGGGATCGATGATGATCCAAGTAAAAAGCTTCAGCAGTGTGATAGATATTGAGTGGTTCTTCAACCATTGGTTCAGTAGGTACAACTAATTTTTTTGGTATTTTGCGTTTCCTACCAACATACAACTAACCCTATGGTGTGATCCACGCGCGCGCTCATATGATGGGCACCAAAGGACAGCAACATAACCACAAGCAAATTAAATCAATCATAGCAATTCATCAACCACCGATAGGACAACGAAAATCTACTCAGACATCATAGGATGGCAACACATCATTGAATAATAATATGAAGCATAAAGCACCATGTTCAAGTAGAGGGTACAACGGGTTGCGGGAGAGTGGACCGCTGTAGATAGAGGGGGGAAGGTGATGGAGATGTTGGTGAAGATGGCAGAGGTGTTGGTGAAGATCGCGGTGATGATGATGATGGCCACGGCGGCATTCTGGCGCCACCGGAGGAGAGGGGGAGAGGGGCCCCCTTCTTCCTCTTCTTCCTTGCCTCCTCCCTAGATGGGAGAAGGGTTTCCCCTCTGGTCCTTGGCCTCCATGGCATGGGAGGGGCGAGAGCCCCTCCAAGATTGGATCTATCTCTCTGTTTCTCTCTGGTTCTGCGTTCTGTTCTGGCTCTGTTTCACCGTTTCGTATATATATGGAGATCCGTAACTCTGATTGACCTGAAACCTTCGCCGTGATTTTTTTCTGAATATTAGCTTTCTCGCGGCAAAAGAAGAGCATCAACCGCCTTACGGTGGGCTCACGAGGGTAGGGGGCGCGCCTCCCTGCCTCGTGACCACCTCGGGCACTGGTTCACGTTGATTTTCCTTCTGAATTTTCCATATTTTCCAAAAATAAGCTCCGTCCGTTTTTATCCCGTTTAGACTCCGTTTGATATGCATATTCTGCGAAACCAAAAACATGCAACAGACAGGAACTGGCACTGGGCACTGGATCAATATGTTAGTCCCAAAAATAATATAAAAAGTTTCCAAAAAGTATATGAAAGTTGAATAATATTGGCATGGAACAATCAAAAATTATAGATACGACGGAGACGTATCAATATCGTCCCGTCCCCAAAGGTGGTATGTTCCCTATCGAAACCGTCATGCTTGTTGTGAGAAGCTCTGGTTTGTGAGAAGCTTATACCCGAACCTGCCCCAAATGGGACAAATTTTCACCACGGCATCTTGAGGCCGCTCCATGATAGCATGCCAAGTTTCATGAATTTCATACGAGTTTTGGATTTACTAGAATTTAAAAACCAGGCATCTCAACATTTTGCCGGCAATCAACAATTCCCTGGTGTTTGAATTTCATTCCCATCTCTTGCACGGGACCTGGAAATTCACCCAAGGACACAGATGTTATTTTTCAACTAACTTTGGTGCATTGGAGCATGTGCTTGTAGTTCAAATTTGAATTATGCACATAAAATGCCAAACGAACCCCGAAAAATTCATTCCCATTTCTTCCATGGGACCAAAGCATGCACTGAAGGACACAGATTTAATTTTTCAACCAATTTGTATACACCGGAGCATGTGCATGTAGTTTAATTTGGAATTCTGCACCTGAAATGGCTAGAAAACCAGTTTAATGTATGAAATGTCCAAACGAACCCTGAATAATTCCAATTCTTTTATGACGCACATACCGTTGCATGTTCACTGCAGATAAAAGGTCAAGTAATTCAAACACTGTCCATTGCCACTGTGACCCCATTTTGTAATTCAAATCAAGTAGATCCCACACAGTTTATTCTCACCAACCGTGTGAGATGTAGCACAAAATATCTTGGAGCACCGTCGGTGTATAGTACGCCTATGGCTTACGCGAGAAGGTGCGTCAGCTACAGTCCATAGCCGGCGTGTCAAGCACACTAGCTCGCTCCCCCAAAACTCCCGTCTCTGCATCCCTTGCAATCTCGAAAATATCTACCGCCTGGAAGGTTTTAATGTTTGATAGCACACGATTAGTATGTGCGGACCGTGTGCGATGTCTGTTACTCCCGCTCTGCTTCAGCCCCTTGATTCAAATTTTCAATAGCCCCGGCATTTTACTCCCGCCTCTGCATCCCTCACAATCTCAAAAATATCTGCTCACCCTTGATCCAAATTTTAAGTAGCCCCGCCTTGTTACTCCTGCCTAGTAAAATTTTTAGTTGCCGCAGTATTTCCTCAAACACAACCTCCACTCACACAGACACACACAACCCTCGAAACCATTGGTAGGTCGTCACCATCGCCGGCGCCTCCATCCTCAACCTATGCATGTGTGCTGGGGAGCTCGAGTAGCTAATATCCAAAAGGAGGTTTATCACGGCCTATTCGCCAGACGCCGGCGAGGTGGCCGCCGTGGTGTCCCCATCGTCCTCCGCGGGCCCGATCCACCATCGCCGGTCCCCCGATCCGCCTGCCGCCGTGCCCCTATGCCGGTTCGAGGACTTCCCCGTCCTCCCCGGGACCCGGCAGCCGACGAAGTCCTACTTCGGGGTCCGGCAGCGGCGGTGGGGGACGTGGGTCACCGAGATTACAAATCAAGAGACACACACCCGTCGGTGGCTCAGTAGCTTCCACATGGCCGAGCTCGCAGCCATGGAGTACGACCGCTGGCAGGTCTGCTACCACAGCGCGGCAGCTAGGCACAATTTCCCCTTCGGCACACATCCGGTCCACCTCGTTCCACTGGAGCTAGGGGTGGTGAGCTCGGCTATGGCACGGGAGGACCATGAGGTGTGGCAGCGTCTCGAGGCCGAGGCCGCCAACGAGGCCTACATGCAAGAGCTCCGCCGGCAACACCCAGAGCTCATGGAGGCGGAGCGGGCAATCTTTGCCGGCGCAGAGGGCGGCAAGGTTATCACGCTCTCCTCCGATGATGAGGTCGAAGGCGGCTAGGACGGCGGGGAGGACGATGGCGCGGAGGGCGTCGAGGTTATCACGCTCTCCTCTGATGACGATGTTGAAGGCGGCGGCGACGGCGGCGCGGAGGGCGTCGAGGTGGGCCCCGAGGACGAGGAGATCGGCATCGACGAGTGGAGGAGTGCCTTCCCCAATGACCCCGACGATGGTACTGGCCCGGACCCGGCTCGCGGCACACCATACATGACGAGGAAGGATTGGCTCGACCTCTACTTCGACCGAAAGTAGTTTAGCTTAGTTTAAATTTATGTTTTATGTTCGGTTATGCAAAACTATCTATGTTTATGTTTGAATGCATGCTACTTTCAGTTGAACCTGCGTTGAACTTGATCTAATTGAAGTTTACAACCTTAAGTTTAGGGGATCGACTAGAATAGGCCAAAAATTGCTGGAGTATATATATCCACTAAGGGTTTTAGTCCTTTAACCTTTTAAGGATCGCCTAGAGATGTCCTTATGACTTGTTTATTTCAGTTCTTCACAATGTGATGCTCTATATGTGAAACTATTTTCTGTGCAGTTCAATTTCATCAATAATAGTTTCAACAATACCACTATGAATTACGATATTTGGTTTCTGTTAAGGATATTGCAGTTAACATTCCTTTTCGTTTTTCAATTGTTGTTTAGCAACATGCATTGTACTAAATGACTAAATATGCAATCCCATGCTACATAGCAACAAGGAAGAGTGTTACCTTAATGTTCTGATGATGTTTAGATATACATATAATGCAACAAGGAAGAGTGTTGTACTTCATCATTTTTCAATTGTTGTTTAGCTTCTAATATTAACTTGGTGCTTTTAGGTACATATATCATTGCCAAAGATCCACACTTCGACCCTTTCTGCGTATGGGGCAATGAGATATTCATGAACCAGCATCAAGCGAGGAAACTGATCAAGATTGTTACTAAAATGGGTCAAAAGATGTCAATCGAACTATTTGTTTACACTTTATGCAAGACAACAGTGAACTGCAGGATGGTAAGTAAGAACCATGTAGCCTTCTTTTTACTGCCCGTAATGGGTTGTGTTAGATGAAAATATCTGAATCTTTTTTCTTTTGAAGTGGATCCTGAAGCGGTTTACTCAAGATTACCTCTCAAACTACATGATTGGCGGCTGGCCATCACAAGGGGTTGGACTAGAGTCCTGCATGCATTCTGCATCCAGGAGAGCACAATAGGGTCATTCCGCTTCACCTTGTTCAGCAACTGGAATGTCTATCGCCTCTTTCTTTACCATCTGTAATAGTACAAGTATAGAACATATGTACCTGTGAATCATTCTTTATTTGGTGCTTTTGTAATTCTTAAACATATGCACATGTGAATCGAATAATGCATTGATCGTTCAAACCTGATGGATATGAATAAAGCTATAGACTACTTTCAAGTTTAAATTAGGTACAATTTTAAATAGCATCAATTAAATTAGGGCAAAATTACATTGTGCAGGTCATTACGGCACACATGGTTGGTAAAACACAAACGTTTGCGATATACACCGTAATCCGAGACGGTTCACAGAGAGGAAACGTGTGCAAGCATGCACATAGTTGCCGTTTGCATAGTGTGTGTGATGTCAGACACTATCACATATGGTGCAGGAAAACAAAATGTGTGTGATTGTCTACCTATCGTACACGGTTTATAATCATGAACTATTTGTGATGTGCCAGGCATCGTAAATCTCTTGTGCCTAGAATCTGCCCAGAAAACTGTCATGCCTGGAATCTGCCTGGTTTTAGGCAGAACCACAAAACTCCAACTGCGATGGCAATGCAAGCACAAACGAGTGGCAAGGATGAAGCGTTTGGTATATTCGAGGTATCAGAAACGGTTATACAGGGACAACTGTATGCATCAAGGCTCCCTATCCCCGACGGTTTCTGGGTCGTGTTGGAAGGACCCCCCCTATCGCCCACACTCACTTGGAGATGGTTCCATATGCCATCGTGGAAAGGGGTTAAAAACCGTTTGTTTAGGACCGACATGCACCAGTGTGTGTTTCGCTCGCGGAGCGGTGAGGGGTGGCTAATATTTTCCATGCTAGATGTGTTATTCTCAAGATGAGTGTTTATTCACTTGTCATTGCACGAGGGTAAGGAAAAGGTACTAGGGATGCCCAGTCCTGAAATGCAAAAACAAAAAATAAATTTACTTTATGTTGTCAAATAATAAATTCCTTGGAAAGTGTTGGTATGGAGTGCACCCGTAGATACGGCTAGCCATGGAAAGTGAAAGTTATGGTGGAAAAAGGAATAAACTTTATTTTTCGTTTGGGAACCGCCTTGGCATATCTAGCATGGAAAGTGTTTGGAACTCTGAGTCGTTTTTGTTGGTGGGATGGATACACCTCCCAAAATGTTTTTATCTCAAATTTTTCGCTTTGAGCTCTGGCACCTCTACAAATCCCTACTTCCCTCTGCTAAGGGCCTATCTTTTACTTTATGCAATTTTTATTTTTGAAATTTGAATCTCCATCTTCTCTCATAAAAAGCATCAACTAGGAGGCAATATGATCGTGCTCAAGTATTGGGTGTAGTTAATATTCGAGTGTGTTTCATGAATGGATCAATGTTTGAGCATGATGGGCTAGGGATAACTTATTTTGGCATTGATATTTTGAAAGACATGGTTGCTTGTTGATATGCTTGAGTATCTAAATTATTGTATCAAAACTAGACTATTGCTTTGAATCACATAAAAGTCTAAATGTCCATGCTATAAAGAAAACAATATGATATGACTTGATGAACAACACTCCACGTCAAAAATTCTGTTTTATCACTTACCTACTCGAGGACGAGTATGAGTTAAGCTAGGGGATGCTGATACGTCTCCAATGTATCTATAATTTTTTATTGTTCCATTCTGTTTTATTATCAATATTGGATGTTTTATAATCATTTTATAGTCCTTCTATATCATTTTTGGTACTAACCTATTGACATAGTGCCTAGTGCCAGTTCCTGTTTTTTCCATGTTTTTTACATTGCAGGAAATCAATATCAAACGGAGCCCAAATGGCACTAAACTATACGATGAATTTTTATGGGCCAAAAGGAAGCAGATGGGCCCTGATTGCACCTGGGGGGAGTCCCGAGGAGGGGACAACCCACTAGGGCGCACCAGGAGGCCCTGGCGTGCCCTAGTGGGTTGTGCCACCTTGGGTACCTCACGGACCGCCTCTTTGCTCTATAAATACCCCAAAAATCCTAGAACCCTAGGGGAGTCGACGAAATATTCATCCAGCCGCCGCAGAGTCCAGAAACACCAGATCCAATCTAGACACCATCACGGAGGGGTTCACCACTTCCATTGGTGCCTCTCTGATGATACATGAGTAGTTCTTTGTAGACCTTCGGGTCCGTAGTTAGTATCTAGATGGCTTCATCTCTCTCTCTCTCTCTCTCTTGATCCACAATACAATGGTCGAGATCCATATGATGTAACTCTTTTGCGGCGTGTTTGTTGGGATTGATGAACTTCGAGTTTATGATCAGATCTATGTTTTTATATCCATGAAAGTATTTGAGTCTCTTTGATCTCTTTTATGCATGATCTCTTATAGCCTCGTATTTCTTCTCCGATACTAGCAAGATGCCCGTGCGTTGCATGGAACATGAAGATCTTGTGGGAGAAAAGGATGAACGACGGAAAACCTTATCTGCAAATGTAGAGAGGAGAGCAGGTAAATTGTCATAGTTTCCTTCCTATCCGTTAGATATAGATCGGACGGACTATATTGCAGGATGGCAGGCATACCATCATCACCAACTCTGCTTTTTATAAGAGTAGAATATTTGGGTTTTGTCTGCCAACTCGATCTATTTATCTTGCAATGGGAAGAGGTGCCTGGTGGTGGGTTCGATCTTACGATGCTTGATCCCAGTGACAGAAAGGGAACCGACACGTATGTATCATTGCTACTAAGGATAAAAAGGCGAGATCTATATCTACCTCCATATAGATAAACGGATCTTGTCTACATCATGTCATCATTCTTATTGCATTACTCTGTTTTTCCATGAACTTAATACACTAGATGCATGTTGGATAGCGGTCCATGTGTGGAGTAATAGTAGTAGATGCAGGCAGGAGCCGATCTACTAATCTTGGACGTGATGCCTATGTAATGATCATTGCCTGGATATCGTCATAATTATTTGAAGTTCTATCAATTGCCCAACAGTAATTTGTTCACCCACCGTTTGCTATTTTTCTTGAGAGAAGCCACTAGTGAAACCTACGGCCCCCGGGTCTTATTTCTCCTATATTTGCCTTTGCGATCTACTTTTTCCTTGCTGTTATTTTCAGATCTATTAAACCAAAAATACAAAAATACTTTGCTGCACTGTAATTATTTGTGATCTATATATCCAATCTATTACAACCTTTTTACCATCGCACACCAATTTTTGGCACCGTTACCCGAAAGGGATTGACAACCCCTTTAACACGTTGGGTTGCGAGGTGTTGTTATTTGTGTGCAGGGGCTGTTTACGTCGTGTTTCTTGGTTCTCCTACTAGTTCGATAACCTTGGTTTCATAACTGAGGGAAATATCTACCGCCGCTGTGCTGCATCATCCCTCCCTCTCCGGGGAAATACCAACGTAGTTCCAACTGCCATCAGTTGTCATTTGATGAATGGGATCACATCATTAGAGAATGATGTGATGGACATGACCCATTAGTTAGCTTAATTAGCATAATGATCGTTAAGTTTTATTGCTATCGCTTTCTTCATGACTTATACGTATTCCTCTGACTTTGAGATTATGCAACTCCCGAATATCAGAGGAACACCTTGTGTGCTATCAAACGTCACAATGTAACTGGGTGATTATAAAGATGCTCTATAGGTGTCACCAAAGGTATTTGTTGGGTTGGCATAGATCGAGATTAGGATTTGTCACTCCAAGTATCAGAGAGGTATCTCTGGGCCCTCTCGGTAATGCACATCACTATAAGCCTTGCAAGCAATGTGACTAATGAGTTGGTTACAGGATGATGCATTACGGAATGAGTAAAGAGACTTGCCGGTAACGAGATTGAACTAGGTATGATGATACCGACGATCGAATCTCGGGCAAGTAACATACCGATGACAAAGGGAATAACTTATATTGTTATTGCGGTTTGACCGATAAAGATCTTCATAGAATATGTAGGAAACAATATGAGCACCCTAGTTCTGTTGTTGGTTATTGATCGGAGATATATCTCGGTCATGCCTACATACTTCTTGAACCCGTAGGGTCCGCAGGCTTAACGTTTGATGACGATTTGTATTATGAGTTATGTGTTTTGCTGACTGAAGTTTGTTCGGAGTCCCAGATGATATCACGGACATGACGAGGAGTCTCGAAATGGTCGAGAGGTAAAGATTGATATATTAGATGATAGTATTCGGACACCGGAATGGTTTTGAGACGTTTTGGATATTTATCGGAGTACCGAGGTGTCGTGGTGGGCGCACGGCAGATGCCATGGGATGGCTAAAGAGAGGAGTAGGCTCGAGGGCACTGGTGGGCTCCAGAGGCAAGGTCGGCATGAGCGAGCGCGGGACGCAAGACATACCCAGGTTCGGGGCTCTCCGGAGAGATAACACCCCTAGTCCTACCGAGTGTGGTTTATATGTAACAGTACAAGGTGCTCCTAGAGCTGTATGGAGGGAGAAGGAAGGCTGGCCAAGGCTTAGGCAGTTCCCTATCTTCGGGCATTGCTAGCTAGGTGTGTGTAAGTGAGAGGAGATGATCTTGCTTCCACCCGTATGCATGAGGGTTCCTGGGGGGTTTTATAGGCCAACACCCCAGGGGTACGATGGTAATGTTACACGGTTGTAGGGCTGGGTCGTCAGCGTCTAGGGACCCGGTGCTGGGACCCATCGGGTACTAGGCCTCGCCGTGTTCCTCGGACGTGGGACCCGCCAAGTACGAGGGCACTGTTGGTCGTCTTGTCGATCATCAGGGAGTGGCTGGGTTGAGTCAGATATAGTGGTGCTCCATCAGGTCGCCGCTTGCTAGCGTCATGGGTGACGATGGGCGCACTGTTGCCACGTCGGCCCGAGTTAGCGGGTAGGTGGAGGGAATTGTTGCCTCGTCCGGCTGACCAAAGTCATGGGCAGGGCACTGTGGCTTCGGTCATTAGTTGGTGAAGACTTGTCCCATCGTACAGCTGGGATGGGACGGCCGTTGACCCTTGGCCGGGTTGGAGAACACGCCAAGGGGGGAGTTGGCTTGTTGGAGAAGTCTTGGTGCGCCGGGCTCGACTGTCTTGAGCTGGCTTGTTGGGGAAGTCGTGAGGATTAGGCCGGGTCGAGGGGGCTTACCGGGTCGAGCGACTTGGCCAAGCGCGAGCCATCTTGATGGGCGATGCTGGCCCCATTGTTTTTGAAAAGGATCCGAGTTCCGTTGCTAGCTCGGGGTTCATCCCCCGATAGTAGTCCCCGAAGCTGTGAAGGTCCGCCATCTTCGGATGGAAGGGTCTTCGTAGTTTCCCCCTTTCAAGGAGGTGAATCTTGAGGCCGCCGGGTCTGGCAACACCCACTGTGTGCCAGCTTCCGGAAGCCAGATCGCGGCATCCCGGCCGCGGCGGGAAACCGAGGAGTCCACCGAATATTGGAGGCAATCTTTCGGGCTTCGCGTGGGTGCCACGTGGCATCTGGGAGCTGGAGGGGCCTGACAGGCCACGCGCACGACAGGACCGGGTGATGCGCAGGGGCCCATGGCCGCGCACCCTCAGCCCACGCGCATGGATTTATTGCGGTGTCCGCAAGTCGGTTGCCATTCTCGAGGCAGTTATTGCGTGCGTACGTGCGCAGTTATTGCGGGGAAGTGGGAAAGGCGAGCGCAAACGATCCCACTCCCCAACATTTTGAATCATGGCTTATAAATTGGGGCGAGGAGGGAGCAGCGGAAATCATTCTCACTTGCACCCCTGCCTTCGTCTTCCTTCCTCTGCTTCTCGCGACCGCCGCGCACCGCGACGCCCGTTGCTTTGAGCAGAGCCTTGCGGCCATCTTCTTCTTCTCTTGCTTCTTCATCGATGGTGCTGCCGTCGGGCTCGTGGATGGGCTCGACCGTCACCCTCGATGACATTGCCTACCTCTGCACCACCAGGCACCTTTCAGGGGAGATGGAGGTCGCCGCGCTTCCTCCGTTGGGCGAGCGAGAGCCGTGGCCCGAGGGCATGGAGCACGTCGTCTTCTTCCCGCACTTTAAGCACGGGTTTGGGCTTCCTGCGAGCGGCTTCTTCCGTGACTTCTTGGAGTTCTTCGGGCTCCAGCCCCATCATCTGGGCGTCGGTGCCATCGTGCTGCTGTCGGGCTTCGTTACCCTCTGCGAGGGGTACCTGGGGGTCGAGCCTTCGATCGACCTCTGGGTGCGCTTTTTCTCCCTGAAGCAGCAGGGGCCAAGGGACGGAGAGATGTCGGAGTGCGGGGACACCGTCATCTCCAAGCGGTCGGGCGCTGACTGCCCGAAGATACCGCTGAAGGATTCTGCCAAGAAGTGGCAGAATTCTTTCTTCTACGTCTGCAACCTCGGCGCTGATCGCATCAACTTGTCGCCCTTCGTCAACTCGCCACCAAAGGAGAAGCAAAACTGGGGGTACTACCCCAAACGTCTGTCGCAGGAGGTGCTCAACCTGTGTGAGCGGGTGTCGGTGATGAAGGAGCGGGAGGGGCTCCGGCACCGACCTCATCACCACCTTCATCGTCCGTTGGGTGCTGCCGCTACAACAACGCAGCCACATCATTGGTCAGATGACCAGCCTCCAGGACCCCAACGGCATGGCGAGCACACGGCTGGGCGCGGACCAGGTTGCGCGCCGGGTCAACGGCATCTCCAAGGCCAACCTGCAGGATGACTGGCAGTTCGGGAAAGCCCCGTACAGCCATGTGAACCCGGCATCGATGGTGAATCCATCCATATTTTTCTACTGCTTTTCTTCTTGTCCGCCCCGATGCAACGCGGGAGGTGCTTCTGAATGCCATCCGGCATCCTTACGACCGGGCGCGGGCGCAGGTGGTGCACGTTGCCTCGAAGGAGCCCGAGGCCCATGGCAGAGAGGAGGAGGCGTCCATTGACGCGGGCGCAGGGCGCTGAGCTGGTAAGTCTTGTGCTTTATTTTTGAATCGCCAGGTCGCGGGACGGTCTTGAGGGGCTGGCATGAGCCATTGATGTAGCGGCGTCGAGTGCAGGAGGCGGCGGCGCGGCCGAAGCCGGGTCGTCTCGGGAGGCGCCGGCGGCGAGGCGGCCGCACGATAAGGACGGCATCAAGCTGCGAGCCCCGGTCGTGAAGCATGAGGCGGACCCGACCAGGGTGGTGAAGCCGCCCGCCAAGAGGAGGTGCGCCGCAGGAGAGGATGGTGAGGCCCGCCATTCCGGTGGTGCCGGGGTGAGTTTACTTGCGGCTTGAACCGAGTCGCCGAGCGGTTCTGGCTGGCTTGTATTTAGTTCGTCTTGTGCTTCAGGTCGCCGATCTCGCTAGCGGTGGCGGCGGCGGATGTGGCGTCCGTCGAGGGCGCCATGTTCCGGAGGAGCCGGTCCGGCACCATTGACCGGGACGAGGAGGAGGAGGAGCGGGTGGATTCGGACCTCGGTCTGGACCTGGCCGACACCGAAGGCCTGGCCTGGCGGGACCGGAACCGGGCCGAGGCGGAGCTGGAGGTGGCATCAACCCAGGCCTGGGTTAGCACCGCGATGGCGTGGGCGCGAGCCGGCGAGGAGCCCGCGTGGCCGGACATGCCAGCGGCGACGTTGGCGTCGGCGACGGTCTTCATGCCGTCGATGGAGGGGGAGCACGGCCATGGTGGTCGTGCGGATGCGATGGACCTTGACCGAGAGGTCGTGGTCGTCGGGGACGACACCCCACTGTGGACCGACGTGGTCGAGCGGGCGGGGGCCGACGGAGGCGGCGGTGACGCCGCCTTGGGGGAGGCATCTCGGACGGCGCCGGCGGGGGCGGCTCAGACGCCGACGAGCGAGGCACCGCCGGTGGTGGAGCCACAAGCCACTCGACCCATCGAGCCGGCGTCGGAGCCGGAGAAGGCACCGGTGGGGGCGCCGGCCTCAGGGGAGGCGGCCAGCGGGGAGAACGCCCTGGCGCTCAGGCTCGGGGGTTGCCGGGTGGTATGTCTCCAACATATCTATAATTTTTGACTGCTCCATGCTACTATATTATCTATTTTGGATGTTAATGGGCTTATTTTTACACTTTTATATTATTTTTGGGACTAACCTATTAACCGAAGGCCCAGCCCAAATTGCTGTTTTTTTGCCTATTTTAGAGTTTCGCCGAAAAGGAATATCAAACGGAGTCGAAATAGGATGAAACCTTCGGGAGCGTTATTTTTGGAACAAACATGATCCAGGAGACTTGGAGTGGACGTCAAGAAACAATCGAGGAGGCCACGAGACAGGGGGGCGCCCTCCACCCTCGTGGGCCCCTCGTTGCTCCACCGACCTACTTCTTCCTCCTATATATATCCATATACCCCGCAAACATCCAGGAGCACCACGAAAACCTAATTCCACGGCCGCAACCTTCTATACCCAAGAGATCTGATCTTGGGGCCTTTTCTAGAGCTCCGCTGGAGGGGGAATTGATCACAGAGGGCCTCTACATCAACTCCATGGCCTCTCCGATGATGTGTGAGTAGTTTACTTCAGACCTTCGGGTCCATAGCTAGTAGCTAGATGGCTTCTTCTCTCTCTTTGGATCTCAATACAAAGTTCTCCTCGATTCTCTTGGAGATCTATTCGATGTAACTCTTCTTTTTGCGGTGTGTTTGTCGAGATCTGATGAATTGTGGGTTTATGATCCAGATTATCTATGAACAATATTTGAATCTTCTCTGAATTCTTTTATGTATGATTGGTTTATCTTTGCAAGTCTCTTCGAATTATCAGTTTGGTTTGGCCTACTAGATTGATCTTTCTTGCAATGGGATAAGTGCTTAGCTTTGGGTTCAATCTTGCGGTGCTCGATTCCATTGACAGAAAGGGAAACGGCACGTACTGTATTGTTGCCATCGAGGATAAAAAGATGGGGTTTACATCATATTGCATGAGTTTATCCCTCTACATCATGTCATCTTGCTTAAGGCATTACTCTGTTCTTATGAACTTAGTACTCTAGATGCATGCTGGATAGCGGTCGATGTGTGGAGTAATAGTAGTAGATGCACAATCGTTTCGGTCTACTTTTCTCGGGCGTGATGCCTATATACATGATCATGCATAGATATTCTCATAATTATTCGCTTTTCTATCAATTGCTCGACAGTAATTCGTTCACCCACCGTAATACTTATGCTATCTTGAGAGAAGACACTAGTGAAACCTATGGCCCCCGGGCCTATTCTCCATCATATATGTTTCCATCTATTTTAGTTTGCAATCTTTACTTTCAATCTATATCATAAAAATACCAAAAACATTTATCTTATTATTATCATCTCTATCAGATCTCACTCTTGCAAGTGGCCGTGAAGGGATTGACAACCCCTTCATCGCGTTGGTTGCGAGGTTCTTATTTGTTTGTGTAGGTATGAGGTGACTCGCGCGTGGTCTCCTACTGGATTGATACATTGGTTCTCAAAAACTGAGGGAAATACTTACACTGCTTTACTGCACCACCCTTTCCTCTTCAAGGGAAAACCAACGCAGTGCTCAAGAGGTAGCACCGGGCCGTCGGGTCGCAGCTGACGCAAAGCAAGACCGGCGAGGTCTTCTTCGAGCCTCCAACCTAGGAGGAGGCGGCGATGACCGCCGTGACCCGGCACCTGCGAGGGCAGGCGGACCGGATCCAGGCCTTCACTCAGGCCAAGGTCGAGGTGACGCAGGAGGTGGAGCACGTCGTGTTTGTAAGTTTCCCTTGCATTCTTCCTTTTCCTTTTTTGTTGCTTCTTCTTCGTGGGTGCGCGCCAGTGCACCCACTGGGTGTAGCCCCCAAGATTCGGGCCAACTGCGTAGCTGCTGGGTTGAATCTTATCTTGGTGTCTTGTATTGATCGTTGCTTTCTGCACCAACTGGACGCCTAACGAGTCGGCGTCTTCAACCGGCTCCTTGAGACGCACCGGCGTCTGAAGGAAAGGCTCGCCGCCAAGGAGGAGGAGCTTCGTGCCGCGGTAGGTACTTGTCTTGCGTGCTCTTTTTTAGTGGGGGCACGCGATTCAGGCTAACTATGTAGCAGTTGGGTCGAATCTTAAAGTAGTACTTTGTTTCTGAGTTTCTCTTCTGCAGCCGAGGTGCTGTCTTGGAGGACCCGGCTGATTCGGGCAGGCTTCCACTATGACCGGCTCGTTGCTGACGCCGGTCGGCTTGAAGCCGAGGTGGAGAGGGCGAGGGCGGAGGAGACGGGAGCCCGGCGGGCGCTCGACGAAGCCAGCCGGCTGCAGGAGCGGCTGGAGGGTGACAAGGACCGCCTCGAGGCCGAGGTGGAGCACCTCAAGGCGGAGGCCGCCAAGGTCGTGGAGGCGAAGCGGGCCCTTGCCGAGGCGAACCAGCAATGCGGCAAGCTGGCCGACGACAAAGGGCAGCTTCAGGCCGAGGTGGAGCGCTTGAAAGTGCTGGCGGCCACGGCGAAGGAGACCCGGCAGGAAGAGACCCGGCGTCGCCAGGAGGCCATGAAGGCGGCCGAGGGCAAGGACGCCGAGCTGAAGGCGGCCCTTGCCAAGGTTGTCGATCTGGAGAAGACACTCCAGGAGCGTGACCGCACCATTGCCCGGGAGCGGCATGGTACGTTGCTCGAAGCGCAGCACCTAGAAGAGTCCTTCTCCAGTAAGTGATTTCCTTTGGTTTTGTTGTTGCCGGGTTGGGACTCCGGCTTCTTGTTTTTGGTGGCTTCTGTTCTAACTTGCTTTTCTTTTTGACAGGGGCCTTCCCGGAGATGCAATGACTAGAAGAGGAGGCGGTCCAATTTCAGCGCGACCCGCAGGGAGTCGTCAGCTCCGGGACTGGCCCGTGGGTGGCCTGGACCTTCCCGGAGATCGTGACCGCCATCAAGGCCCGTCTGCGAGCTTTGAGCGAGCAGATGGGGTGGCTCTCTGGGGCCGGCGCAGCGATGACGGCGGCCCTCTGGCCGGGCGCCGTCGCGCCGAACAGCTTCACGCGGCTGGCGCGATGGTTGGAGGCGGGCATGAACCGTCTTCATGAGTGGCGGGTTTTTGTCGCACGTGCCGGCGCCGAGATGGCGCTCCAGTTGACGATGTCTTGGCATCTAGACCTGGCGCTGGATGCGCTGATGAGCTAGCGGGCTGGCTCGGAGAGCCAGCTGCAAGCGAAGGCCGGACGGATCACCGCCCAGGCTAGCTACATCGTCGGGTTCGGCTTCCATGATGAGTTCCAGTGGGAGCGGGCGGAGGATGGCGGAGTCGTGCCTACTGACGACTACGGCCTGCTTCTGGCCGACCCAGAGGGTAGCTCTGAGGAGACGGCCGTCTACCGCGACGCGGATGCTGGGGAGGAGGATACCGGCACATCGACGGACCCGGGAGCCGCGCGATTCGGTGGCAGGAATGCTTGATTTTTTTACTTTGTGAAAATTTCTGTTAGGTAGCAGGTCCACCCACCCACTGGGGGTTAACTGGGTGTAATGAAATCTGGCCTTGGGCATGTTTCTGAATTTATGATGTATCAGCCTTGTGAATGTTTGTGCCTTTGCTTTTCGTTTTTTAGCTGTTTTCCTGGAGTCTCCCCTCTTGGGCTTCTCCCCCGCGAGTCTGACGGCCGAGGCTCCAGTCTGTGACAAGGGGTTCGGCTTTTGAGAAGAGCTTGTAGTACTTAGGCTTTCGTAATGTTGAGCGCGAGCGAAACACCCATTGGGTCGGCCGACGGCAACCCGCCGGGGCCGGGTTGGCGAGCAGCCGGTCGCTTGGCAACTTAGAGCGGTGAGGCCGGGTCGAGCGACCCGGCGGTATGTGGAAACTTCGTGGATGCCTGCGATCTTTCTCTTCCTTTTTTGAGCCCTTTTGTCGCAACTTTTCCCTCTTTGGGCCTCCCCCCCACGAGTCTGACGGCCGAGGCTCCAGTCCGTGACAAGGGGTTCGGCCTTTGGGAGGAGTGTGCCATATTTAGCCTTTCGGAACGTTGAGCGTGAGCGAAACACCCACTGGGCCAGCTGGCGGCAATCCTGTGGGGCCGGGTTGGCGAGTAGCCGGTCGTGTGACAACTTTAAAGTGGCAGGGCCGGGTTGGGCGACCCAGCGGTTCTTGACTTAGTGCTCTTGGCACGCTGGTGCTCTGGTCTCATGTGCTTGCCAACCAACAGCCGAAGCCGGTTCTGCGGCTTAGGGCAAAGCGAGAGGCCGCGGCGATCCAATGCGTCATGAGCCGCTAAGGGAAGCGGCGGCTGGCCAAGCCGGCCAGCCCCCGAGCCCCCGGGTCGAGCAAGTCGACCCGATGGCCGGGTTGGCTAATGAGAAAAGTAATGGACAAATGTAGGGGGCACAATAGCTTGGTCGCAAAAAAGGGCAGCCCCCGAGCGTCGTTCGAGGATCCCATAGTTTTTAGATGATTACAAAAGGCAGTGATACATACGTGCACACGGCTAACTGAAAAATGGGCAGAGGAGCTCCGCATTCCATGGCCGGGTTGTTTCTTCGCCGACGGTGTCCCTCTTGCACTTGTTTGACTTGCGGGCGTCGATGAGGTAGTTCACATTGTGATCGCACAAGGCCTTGCTGATGATGAAGGGGTCCTCCCATGGGGAGGACCGGTTGTGTTGGCCGGTCTGCTGTTGGACGAGCTGAAGGGCGAGGTCTCCCTCCTAGAAAGCGAGGGGCTTGATCTTCTTGCTGTGGTAGTGCCTCAGGCCTTGCTGGTAGATGGCTGAACGACTGAGCGCTAGGAGACGTGCTTCTTCGAGCAGGTCGACGCCGTCTTCACGGGCTTCCTTGGCTTCAGCTTCCGTGTACATCATGATGCGCGGCGAGTCGAACTCGACGTCAGTCGGGATGATGGCTTCTGCTCCGTAGACGAGGAAGAATGGGGTGAACCCGGTCGACCGGTTTGGCGTGGTGCGAAGACTCCAGAGGACAGATGACAACTCGTCGAGCTAGCTGCCGGGGGAGCGGACGAGCGGCTCGACGAGTCGTGGCTTGATGCCGGATAGGATGAGGCCGTTGGCCCGCTCGACCTGGCCGTTGGACTGCGGGTGTGCAACGGAAGCCAGGTCGAGGCGGAAGCCGGAGACGGAGCAGTACTGCACGAGCGCGCCCTTGGCGAAGTTGGTGCCGTTGTTCGTGATGATGTTGTTCGGCATGCCGTAGCGCACCACGATGTCCTTGATGAATCGAATGCCCGACGGGCCATCCATCTTCTTGAGTAGCCTCGCTTCGATCCATTTGGTGAACTTGTCCACCGCCACCAGCAAATGTGTCATGCCACCTCAGGCGGTCTTGAAGGGCCCCACCATGTTGAGTCCCCAGACCGCGAAGGGCTAGGCGATCAGGATGGTCCGAAGTGCTGACGCCGGCTGGTGGTTGCGCTTGCTGAAGCGCTGGCATCCCTCGCCCTTGAGGAAGAGCGACTCTCGTCTTCGAGGGTCGTGGACCAGTAGAACCCATGGCGGAAAGCCTTGGCCACCAGGGATCGTGAAGGCAACTTGGTGCCCGCACTCGCCCTGGTGTATGTCGAGGAGGATCTCAATGCCCTTGTCCTGCTCGACGCAGCATTGGAATACGCCGGTGCAACTGTGCTTGACGAGCTCGTTGTTGATGATGCTATAGGCAGACGCTCGGCGCTGCACTTATCGACCTTCGGTCTCGTCAATGGGGAGGACCCCATTCTCCAGGAACTCCGAGATGGGCAGAGCCCAGGATGGTGTTGTCACCACGGCGAAGAGACAACCATTTCGGGCTCTGGGGAGGCAGCCCCCGAGCCGGGTCCAGCATCCCCTGGGTCGGGTTCGGTGGCCCCCGAGCTGGGTTTGACAGTACTCGGGCTGGGTTGAGGCGCGGCCGGGTTGGGTGGAGCAGTCCCCGGGCCAGGTTGAGGCGCGGCCGGCTCGGATGGAGCAGTCCCCGGGCCGAGTTGAGGCGCGGCCGGGTCGCCTGGCATGTGGATGGACTCGGAGTCCGAGACAGCTTGACGGACGGCTTGAGCAGATGCTCGAGGGAGACGCCGGACGGAATGGACTGCCGAGACGAGGCGATCTTGGCGAGCGTGTCGGCCGCCTCATTCTCTACGCGCGGGGCGTGGAGGAACTCACAGCCCTCGAAGAATCCGGACAGCTTCTGGACGAGGAAGCGGTAGCTTGCCATGTTGGAGTCGTGTGCGTCCCATTCACTGGAGCACTGCTGCACCACCAGGTCCGAGTCGCCGTAGCACAGGATGCGCCGGATACCGAGTTCCTTGGCAAGCCGGAGGCCGTGCACAAGGGCTTTGTATTCGACAATGTTGTTGGAGGCGGCAAAGTGGATCTGTAGTGCGTACTTGAGCCGGTCGCCCTTGGGGGAGGACAGCACGATGCCGGCCCCTAGGCTGAGTCGCATCTTCGAGCCGTCGAAGTGCATGCGCCAGTGCGTCGAGTCCGGTGGTGGTGGCAGGTATTGGGTCTTGGTCCAGTCGATGAGGAAGTCGGCCAAAGCATAGGACTTGATTGTAGTGCGGGGCTCGTAGAGGTTGGTATGGCTGCTAGCTCGAGCGCCCACTTGGCGACCTAGCCAGAGGAATCTCGACACCCGATGATTTCGCTGAGAGGGGCCGTGCTGACCATGGTGATGACATGCTCTTGGAAGTACTGCTTCAGCTTCTTGGCGAGGGAGCATGAACCCTTTGGTAAAGGGCTCACCTCGGATGCGTGGCCCAAAGCACGCCGGCCCGACGGGGCCGGTTTCCTCTAGCTCTTGGGAGAGGGCGAGTCGGTCGAGGCGGTGACGGGCGTCGGTGTCGTCGATGGCGCACGGGCCCAGTCGGTCAGTCACCACGCCACGGGGGGCTGGGTCTCCTCCCGTCGGACGTCGGCTGCGTTGGAGCAAAGTGTCGAGTCGGCGTCGGGCCTCCGAAGCCGGCTCGTCGCCCGAGCCGCCGGCGGTCATCAGGGCGTGGTTGCGCCGGGTCCGGGTGCGGCCGGAGTGCGCCTCATCGGGTGGAGAGGACGTCGTGTGCTGGAAATCGCCGGGTCCAGCGACGCGGGCGGAGCCGGATCCGGCCGGCTTGGCGAGTTTGTTGAGGCGGTCCTGCTGCACGTTGGCCGCAGCGAGGAGGTTGTTCACCCTCTTGAGGCGGTCCTGCAGCTCTTCACCTGCGAGCTAGTCCAGGCCGACCGCGGCCGCCTGGGCAGCATGCATGTTCTTCACGGGAGTCTCGTAGACGGGAGGGACGGCACTGAAGGCGCGCTAATACGTCCATTTTGCATCATGCTTTTATATCGATATTTATTGCATTATGGGCTGTTATTACACATTATGTCACAATACTTATGCCAATTCCCTCTTATTTTACAAGGTTTACATGAAGAGGGGGAATGCCGGCAGCTGGAATTCTGGGCTGGAAAAGGAGCAAATATTAGAGACCTATGCTGCACATCTCCAAATGTCCTGAAACTTCACGGGAGCACGTTTCAGAATATATAAAAAATATTGGGCGAAAGAAGTACCAGAGGGAGGCCACCCAGTTTCCATGAGGGTGGGGGGTGCGCCCCCGCCTCGTGGGCCCCTTAGCAGCCCTATGATGCCCATCTTTGGCTATATGAAGTCTTTCATCAAGGAAAAAATCACAAGCAAGCTTTCGGGGCGAAACTCCGCCGCCACGAGGCGGAACCTTGGCGGAACCAATCTAGGGCTCCGGCGGAGCTGTTCTGCTGGGGAAACTTCCCTCCTGGAGGGGGAAATCATCACCGTCATCATCACCAATGATCCTCTCATCGGGAGAGGCTAAATCTCCATCAACATCTTCACCAGCACCATCTCATCTCAAACTCTATTTCATCTCTTGTATCCAATCTTTGTCTCAAAGCCTCAGATTTGGTACCTGTGGGTTGCTAGTAGTGTTGATTACTCCTTGTAGTTGATGCTAGTTGGTTTACTTGGTGGAAGATCATATGTTCAGATCCATTATGCATATTAATACCCCTCTGATTATGAACATGAATATGATTTGTGAGTAGTTACGTTTGTTCCTGAGGACATGGGAGAAGTCTTGCTATAAGTAGTCATGTGAATTTGGTATTTGTTCGATATTTTGATGAGATGTATATTGTCTCTCCTCTAGTGGTGTCATGTGAAATTCGACTACATGACACTTCACCATTGTTTTGGCCTAGAGGAAGACATCGGGAAGTAATAAGTAGATGATGGGTTGCTAGAGTGACAGAAGCTTAAACCCTAGTTTATGCATTGCTTTGTAACGGCCTAATTTGGATCCATGTATTTCATGCTATGGTTAGGTTTACCTTAATACTTCTATTGTAGTTGCGGATGCTTGCAATAGGGGTTAATCATAAGTGGGATGCTTGTCCAAGGAAGGACAATACCCAAGCACCGGTCCACCCACATATCAAATTATCAAAGTACCGAACGTGAATCATATGAGCATGATGAAAACTAGCTTGATGATAATTCCCATGTGTCCTCGGGAGCGCTTTCCTTTAAGAGTTTGTCCATGCTTGTCCTTCGCTACAAAAAGGATTGGGCCATCTCGCTGCACCTTATTTACTTTTTACTATTTGTTACCCGTTCCCAACTACCTTATCACAAAACTATTTGTTATCGATAATTTCAGTGCTTGCAGAAAATACCTTGCTGAAAACCGCTTATCATTTCCTTCTACTCCTCATTGGGTTCGACACTCTTACTTATCGAAAAGGCTACGATAGATCCCCTACACTTGTGGGTCATCAAGACTCTTTTTTGGCGTCATTGCCGGGGAGTGAAGCGCCTTTGGTAGGTGGAATTTGGTAAGGAAAAATTTATATAGTGTGCTGAAATTTACTGTCACTTGTTACTATGGAATATAATCCTTTTAGGGGCTTGTTCGGGGTATCTTCACCCCGACCAGTAGAGCAAAGAGTTTCTCCTCAACCTACTGAACCTACTAAAAATGTTTACTTTGAAATTCCTTCAGGTATGATAGAGAACTGCTAGCTAATCCTTTTACAGGAAATGGAACATAGCATCCCGATTTGCACCTAATCTATGTGGATGAAGTTTGTGGATTATTTAAGCTTGCAGGTATGCCCGAGGATGTTATCAAGAAGAAGGTCTTGCCTTTATCTTTGAAGGGAGAGGCATTGACATGGTTTAGGCTATGTGATGATATGGGATCATGGAACTACAACCGATTGAAATTGGAATTTCATCAAAAAATTTATCCTATGCATCTTGTTCATCGCGATCGTAATTATATATACAATTTTTGGCCTCATGAAGGAGAAAGCATCTCTCAATCTTGGGGGAGGTTTAAGTCAATGTTATATTCATTCCCCAATCATGAGCTCTCAAAAGAAATGATTATTCAAAAAATTTATGCTCGGCTTTCTCCAGTAATTGCTCCATGCTTGATACTTCTTGTACTGGCTCTTTTATGATGAAGACTATTGAATAAAAATTGGATTTGTTGGAAAGAATTAAATGCAACTCTGAAGATTGGGACCTCGGCGAAGGTAAGGAGTTAGGTATAACACTTGAGTTTGATTGTGTTAAATCTTTTATGCATACCAATGCTTTCCGTGAATTTAGCACTAAATATGGACTTGACTCTGAGATAGTAGCTTCTTTCTGTGAATCCTTTGCTACTCATGTTGATCTCCCTAAGGAGAAGTGGTTTAAATATAATCCTCTCATTGAAGTAAAAGTAGTTGCACCTATTAAAGTTGAAGAAAAGACTATCACTTATAATGATCCTGTTGTTCCCACTTCTTATATTGAGAAACCACCTTTCCCTGTTTGAATAAAGGATCATGCCTAAGCTTCAACTGTGGTTCATAAGAGTAATACTAGAACACCTACTCCCTCTGAGCAAATTAAAGTTGAACCTAGTGTTGCTATGGTTAAAGATCTCTTGGATGATAATATTGATGGGCATGTTATTTACTTCTGTAATGAAGCTGCTAGAATTGCTAGACCTGATACTAAAAATAAACATAGAGAAGTTGTAGGCATGCCTGTTATTTCTGTTAAAATAGGAGATCATTTCTATCATGCCTTATGTGAAATGGGTGATAGTGCAAGTGCAATACCTAATTCCTTATACAAAGAAATTATGCATGATATTGCACCAGCTGAGATAGAGGAAATTGATGTTACAATTAAGCTTGCCAAAAGAGACACTATTTCACCAGTTGGGATTGTTAGAGATGTTGAAGTCTTGTGTGGGAAAGTTAAATATCCTGCAATAAGATGACTTTTGTCCCATTATATTTGGTGGACCCTTCTTGAATACTGTTAATGCTAAGATAGACTGCAATAAGGATATTGTTTCTATTGGTTTAGGGGATATGTTTCATGAGTTTAATTTTGCTAAGTTTCCTAGACAACCCCATGATAAAGAATTGTCTAGTAAAGATGAAATTATTGGTCTTGCTTCTATTGCCGTGCCTCCTAATGATCCTTTAGAAAAATATTTGCTAGACCATGAAAATGATATGTTTATGAATGAAAGAAGGGAAACAGATGAAGTATTCTTTAAAAAGGGACCTATTTTGAAACATAACTTGCCTGTTGAAATTCTAGGGGATCCTCCTCCACCTAAGGGTGATCCCGTGTTTGAGCTTAAACCTTTACCTGATACCCTCAAATATGCTTATCTTGATGAGAAAGAGATATATCCTATTATTATTAGTGTAACCTTTCAGAGCATGAAGAAAAGAAATTATTGAAAACTCCGAAGAAGCACCATGATGCTATTGGATATACTCTTGATGATCTTAAGGGCATTAGTCCCACTCTATGCCAGCACAAAATAAAATTGGAGAAAGACGCAAAACCGGTTGTTGATCACCAACGATGGTTAAATTCTGAGATGAAAGAAGTGGTAAGAAAAAAAATACTTAAGCTTCTGCAGGAAGGTATAATTTATCCCGTTGCTGATAGTCAATGGGTAAGTCCTGTCCATTGTGTCCCTAAGAAGGGAGGCATTACTGTTGTTCCTAATGATAAAGATGAATTGATTCCACAAAGAATTGTTACAGGTTATAGAATGGTAATTGATTTCCAAAAATTAAATAAAGCTACTAAAAAGGATCATTGCCCTTTACATTTTATTGATCAAATGCTAAAAAGATTATCCAAACATACACATTTTTTCTTTCTAGATGGTTATTCTGGTTTCTCTCAAATACCTGTGTCAAAAGAGGATCAAGAAAAGACAACTTTTACTTGCCCTTTCGGTACCTTTTCTTATAGACGTATGCCTTTTGGTTTATGCAATGCACTTGCTACTTTTCAAAGATGTGTGACTGCTATATTCTTTGACTTTTGTGAAAAGATTGTTGAGGTTTTCATGGATGATTTCTCCGTTTACGGAACTTTTTTTGATGATTGCTTAAGCAACCTTAATCGAGTTTTGCAGAGATGTGAAGAAACTAATCTTTTCTTGAATTGGGAGAAGTGCCACTTTATGGTTAATGAAGGTATTGTCTTGGGGCATAAAATTTCTGAAAAGAGGTATTGAAGTTGATAAAGCTAAAGTTGATGCTATTGAAAAGATGTCGTGTCCTAAGGACATTAAAGGTATAAGAAGTTTCCTTGGTCATGCCAGTTTTCATAGGAGGTTCATTAAGGACTTCTCTAAAATTTCTCGGCCTCTGACTAATTTCTTACAAAAAGATGTTCCTTTTGTCTTTGATGATGATTGTGTAGAAGCATTTGAAATACTTAAGAAAGCTTTGATTTCTGCACCTATTGTTCAGCCTCCTGATTGGAATTTACCATTTGAAATTATGTGTGATGCTAGTGATTATGCTGTAGGGGCTGTTCTAGGACAAAGAGTTGATAAGAAATTAAATGTTATTCAATATGCTAGTAAAACTCTAGACAGTGCCCAAAGAAACTATGCTACTACTGAAAAAGAATTTTTAGCAGTTGTATTTGCTTGTGATAAGTTTAGACCTTATATAGTTGATTCTAAAGTAACTGTTCACACTGATCATGCTGCTATTAAATATCTCATGGAAAATAAAGATGCTAAACCTAGACTGATTAGATGGGTTCTCTTGCTACAAGAATTTGATTTGCATATTATTGATAGAAAGGGAGCTGAGAACCTTGTTGCAGACAACTTGTCTAGGTTAGAGAATGTTCTTGATGACCCACTACCTTTTGATGATAGCTTTCCTGATGAACAATTAGCTGTGATAAATGCTTCTTGTACTGCTCCATGGTCTGCTGATTATGCTAATTATATTGTTGCTAAGTTTATACCACCTAGTTTCACATACCAGCAAAAGAAAAGGTTCTTCTATGATTTAAGACATTACTTTTGGGATGACCCACATATTTATAAAGAAGGAGTAGATAGTGTTATTAGACGTTGTGTACCTGAGCATGAACAGGAACAGATCCTACGCAAGTGTCACTCCGAGGCTTATGGAGGACACCATGCTGGAGACAGAACTGCACATGAGGTATTGCAATCCGGTTTTTATTGGCCTACTCTCTTCAAGGATGCCCATAAGTTTGTCTTGTCCTGTGATGAATGTCAAAGAATTGGTAATATCAGTAGAAGTCAAGAAACGCCTATGAATTATTCACTTGTTATTAAACTATTTGATGTCTGGGGCTTTGACTATATGGGACTGTTTTCTTCCGCCAATGGGTATACACATATTTTAGTTGTTGATTACGTTACTAAGTGGGTAGAAGCTATTCCAACTAGTAGTGCTGATCATAACACTTATATTAAAATGCTTAAAGAAGTTATTTTTCTGAGGTTCGGAGTCCCTAGATACTTAATGAATGATGGTGGTTCACATTTCATTCATGGTGCTTTTCGTAAAATGCTTGATAAGTATGATGTTAATCATAGAATTGCATCTCCTTATCACCCACAGTCTAGTGGTCAAGTAGAACTGAGCAATAGAGAGCTTAAATTAATTTTGCAAAAGATAGTTAATAGATCTAGAAAGAATTGGTCCAAGAAACTTGATGATGCATTATGGGCTTATAGAACTGCATACAAAAATCCTATGGGTATGTCTCCGTATAAAATGGTTTATGGAAAGGCATGTCACTTACCTCTTGAACTAGAACACAAGGCATATTGGGCCATTAAAGAGCTCAACTATGATTTCAAACTTGCCGGTGAGAAGAGGCTTTTTTACATTAGCTCACTTGATGAATGGAGAACCCAGGCTTATGAGAATGCCAAACTGTTTAAAGAAAAACTTAAAAGATGGCATGACAAAAGGATACAAAAACGTGAGTTTAATGTAGGTGATTATGTATTATTATACAACTCTTGTTTAAGATTTTTTGCAGGCAAACTCCTCTCAAAATGGGAAGGTCCTTACGTCATTAAGGAGGTCTACCGTTCCGGTGCCAGAAAAATCAACAACTTTGAAGGCACTAATCCGAGGGTGGTGAACGGCCAAAGAATCAAACATTATATCTCACGTAATCCCATAAATGTTGAAACTAATGTTATTAAAACTGTAACCCTAGAGGAATACATAAGGGACACTGTCCAGAACGTTTCAGACCCTGAAAAGGAATAGGTACGTGGTACGGTAAGTAAACCAACTCCAAAACAGTTCTAATGGAAATTTTTCTCCATTTTGGAATACTTAAGAAAATAGGAAAATAAGAAGTAGTCCAGAGGGACACGAGGCTCCCACGAGGGTGGAGGGTACGCCCTACCCCCTGGGCGCGCCCCCTGCCTCGTGGGCACCTCGTGTGCTCTCCGGACTCCGTTTTCTTGCATGTTACTTCTTTTTCTCGGTAAAAATTCATTATATAATCTCTCGAAGTATTTGACCACCGTATCACGCAAATATCTTCTATCTTTGTTTTGAGATGTTTTCTGACACATCTAGATCACCATGGCGTCTTCAAGTGCCCCCAAGGACAAGTTCTTCGAGAAGGTCATCAACCCTTACCTCGCGGAGGTGCTGCAACACCCTCAAACCATTGAGATGCGTGAGGGGTTGCTGCACATCCGTGATGTTGAGGGACCAAGGAGGACCGAGAGCGTGGAGACAAGGCTCGAGGCAATGGAGCAACAAGTTTTCAAGTGCCAGGGGATGGTGGAACATGGACTTGACTCCAATCATATAATGATCATGGAGTTCACCAACAACCACAAGCTGGATGACAAGAACATTGGGGAGGCCATCTTCAAGCTTCACGAGAAAATCGAGCACCTCCAATCCCAGATCTATGACCTGCAAAACCAAAACTGTGAGTATGAATATAGATTCAAGAGGATGAGTTTGGCTGCAGATTTGAGGATCCCGGAGACTTGATCATCCTTCTATGATGGTGAGCCTATGCTTTGGAAGATGGACGACAAGCCCACATCATCAACAACTCCATCATCGCCACCTCCGAGGAAGGAGACATAAACACATGTGTATGGGCACTCCCCTTGGCAATCTGCCAAGCTTGGGGGAGTGCCCCGGTATCGTATCACCATCACTTTTATCTTTACGTTTTTCTAGTTCGATCCTTTTGGTAATATCTTGATCTAGTAGAATAAAAGTTTTAGTATGATCTAGTTGTGAGTTATGCTTTATGATCCTTCTATGTAATCGAGTCTGTGAGCTTTATATAATAAAGATTAGTGTTGAGTCAAGGGCTTGATTATCTTGTTGTGATCTTGAGGGAATCAAAAAAAGAAAAAAAAGGGATCAACTGGATCTTATGGAGAGTAATGACTTCACACATAAAGAGTATGATGAATAAAAGTTGTTGAGAGTTGACAAACATAGTTTTGGTCATCGTTGCAATTAGGAGGAAGTAATAAAGAAAGAGTGGTTTTCACATATAAATATACTATCTTGGGCATCTTTTATGATTGTGACCACTCATTAAAATATGACATGCTAAAGAGTTGATGTTGGACAAGGAAGACAACGTAATGGATTATGTTTTCTTACATCTGAGATAAATTATATTGTCATGGATCATCCAACATGTTAAGCTTGCCTTTCCCTCTCATACTACCAATTTCTTTGCACCAAGTAGAGATACTACTTGTGCTTCCAAATATCCTTAAACCTAGTTTTGCCATGAGAGTCCACCATATCTACGTATGGATTGAGTAAGATCCTTCAAGTAAGTTGTCATCATTGTAAGCAATAAAAATTGCTCTCTAAATATGTATGATTTATTAGTGTGGAGAAAACAAGCTTTATACGATATAGTGATGTGGAAGGAATAAAAGCGACGGACTGCATAATAAAGGTCCATATCACAAGTGGCAATATAAAGTGACGTTCTTTCGCATTAAGATTTTGTGCATCCAACCATAAAAACACATGACAACCTCTGCTTCCCTCTGCGAAAGGCCTATCTTTTATTCTTGTCTTATACTTCATGCAAGAGTCACGATGATCTTCACCTTTCCTTTTTACATTTTATCCTTTGGCAAGCACAATGTGTTGGAAAGGTCCTGATATATATAGCTAATTGGATGTGAGTTTTCATGAACTATTATTGTTGACATTACCCTTGAGGTAAGAGGTTGGGAGGCAAAACTATAAGCCCCTATCTTTCTCTGTGTCCGATTAAAACTTCATAACCATAAATATCGCGTGAGTGTTAGCAATTGTGAAAGACTAAATGATGGTTGAGTATGTGGACTTGCTGGAAAGCTCTTATTGACTCTTTCTGATGTTATGATAAATTGCAATTGCTTCAATGACTGAGATTATAGTTTGTTGGTTCTCAATGAAGTTTCTGATTCATACTTGAAATTGTGAATGAATTGTTACTTTAGCATAAGAGAACATATGACAATATATATATATATATATATATATGTGTGTGTGTGTGTGTGTGTGTTGTTGTTATAATAATGATCATGATGCCCTCATGTCCATATTTAATATTATCAACACCTCTATCTCTAAACATGTGGACATATTTTTTAATTTCGGCTTTCACTTGAGGACAAGCGAGGTCTAAGCTTGGGGGAGTTGATACGTCCATTTTGCATCATGCTTTTATATCAATATTTATTGCATTATGGGCTGTTATTACACATTATGTCACAATACTTATGCCTATTCTCTCTTATTTTACAAGGTTTACATGAAGAGGGGGAATGCCGGCAGCTGGAATTCTGGGCTGGAAAAGGAGCAAATATTAGAGACCTATTCTGCACATCTCCAAAAGTCCTGAAACTTCACGGGAGCACGTTTCAGAATATATAAACATATTGGGCGAAATAAGTACCATAGGGGGGCCACCCACTGTCCACGAGGGTGGGGGCGCACCCTACCCCCTAGGATCACCCCCTACCTCGTGGGCCCCCTAGCAGCCCTCTGATGCCCATCTTTGGCTATATGGAGTCTTTCGTCGAGGAAAAAAATCATAAGCAAGCTTTCGGGACGAAACTCCGTCGCCACGAGGCGGAACCAATCTAGGGCTCCGGCGGAGCTGTTCTGCCGGGGAAACTTCCCTCCGGGAGGGGGAAATCATCACCATCGTCATCACCAACGATCCTCTCATCGAGAGGGGGTCAATCTCCATCAACATCCTCACCAGCACCATCTCATCTCAAACCCTAGTTCATCTGTTGTATCCAATCTTTGTCTCAAAGCCTCAGATTGGTACTTGTGGGTTGCTAGTAGTGTTGATTACTCCTTGTAGTTGATGCTAGTTGGTTTACTTGGTGGAAGATCATATGTTCAGATCCATTATGCATATTAATACCCCTCTGATATGAACATGAATATGATTTGTAAGTAGTTACGTTTGTTCCTGAGGACCTAGGAGAAGTCTTGCTATAAGTAGTCATGTGAATTTGGTATTCGTTCGATATTTTGATGAGATGTATGTTGTCTCTCCTCTAGTGGTGTCATGTGAATGTCGACTACATGACACTTCACCATTGTTTGGGCCTATAGGAGGGCATTGGGAAGTAATAAGTAGATGATGGGTTGCTAGAGTGACAGAAGCTTAAACCCTAGTTTATGTGTTGCTTCGTAAGGGGCTGATTTGGATCCATATGTTTCATGCTATGGTTAGGTTTACCTTAATACTTCTGTTGTAGTTGCGGATGCTTGCAATAGGGGTTAATCTTAAGTGGGATGCTTGTCCAAGGAAAGACAGTACCCAAGCACCGGTCCACCCACATATCAAATTATCAAAGTACCGAACGCGAATCATATGAGCGTGATGAAAACTAGTTTGACGATAATTCCCATGTGTCCTTGGGAGCGCTTTCCTTTATAAAAGAGTTTGTCCAGGCTTGTCCTTTGCTATAAAAAGGATTGGGCCATCTTGTTGCACCTTGTTTACTTTTACTATTTGTTACCCGCTGCCAATTACCTTATCACAAAACTATCTGTTACCGATAATTTCAGTGCTTGCAGAAAATACCTTGCTGAAAACCACTTATCATTTCCTTCTACTCCTCGTTGGGTTCGGCACTCTTACTTATCCAAAAATCTATGATAGATCCCCTACACTTGTGGGTCATCACGCGCCCGATCGCGCCGCCCGGGGCCTGCACATCGGCGACCCGGCTTGGCTCAAGAGCGTCCGGCATGAAGCCATAGGACGTGTTGCGCTCCAGCTGAGCGGAGTCAAGGCGGCGCTGCATGGCAACGAGCGTCTCGGTGAGGTCCAGTAGGCGCTGGCGGTCCTCGTCGAGGTGAGTCTGGGCCTCGGCGATGTCGGAGGTGTCGATGGGGACGCGGAGGCTCTGCATCACGGCCCGTAGGGGTTGGACGAGCTGGCCCGCCCCACTGCTGTCCTAGCTTCAGCGGCCTTCCTTGCCGCACTAGACGAGGAAGCGGCACCGGTGTCGGTGACGAAAACCTCTATGCAGAGGTCCATCGCCCCGATGGGAGTGCTGCCGCCGAGGGAAAGGGGGAGTCAGAAAAGTCAAGTACCTCGCTGGGGTACTCGTCGACCGCAGGCACGTCGGAGATGCGCAGCACGGCGAAGGAGGCGGTGAGTGCGTCGATGGCGTCATCCGCCAGTGTGACGGGCTCATCGGAGTCGGAGAAGAGCACCGTCTGAAGCATGCTCCCGGCCAGGACCTCGAGCTGCCCCACGATGGGCGCCAACTGTCATGGTGGGCGCACGGCACATGCCAGGGAATGGCTAAAGAGAGGAGGAGGCTCAAGGGCACTGGTGGGCTCCAGAGGCGAGGTCGGCATGAGCGAGCGCGGGACACAAGACATACCCAGGTTCGGGGCTCTCCGGAGAGATAACACCCCTAGTCCTGCTGAGTGTGGTTTATATATAACAGTATAGGGTTGCTCCTAGAGCTGTATGGAGGGAGAAGGAAGGCTGGCCAAGGCTTAGGCAGTTCCCTCTCCTTGGGCGTTGCTAGCTAGGTGTGTGTGTAAGTGAGAGGAGATGATTTTGCTTCTGCCCATATGCATGAGGGCTCCTGGGGGAGTTTATAGGCCAACCCCCCAGGGGTACGATGGTAATGTTACACAGTTGTAGGGTCGGGTTGTCAGCGTCCAGCGACCCGGTGTTGGGACCCACTGGCTACCAGGCCTCGCCGGGTTCCCCGGGCACGGGACCCGCCGAGTACGGAGGCACTGTTGGCCGTCTTGTCGATCATCAGGGAGTGGCCGGGTTGAGTCGGCTACAGTGGTGCTCCGTCTAGTCGCTGCTTGCTGGCGTCATGGTTGACGATGGGTGCACTGTTGCCATGTCGGCCCTCATCAGCGGGTAGGTGGAGGGCATTGTTGCCTCGTCTGGCTGACCAAAGGCATGGGCGGGGCATTGTGGTTTCGATCATCGGTTGGTGGAGACTCGTCCCATCGTACGGCTGGGATGGGACGGCCGCTGACCCTTGGCCGGGTTGGAGAACACGCCAAGGGGAGAGCTGGCTTGTTGGAGAAGTCTTGGTGTGCCGGGCTCGGCTGTCTTGAGCGGGCTTGTTGGAGAAGTCTTGAGGATTAGGCCGGGTCGAGCGACCCGTCCAAGCGCGAGCCGTCTTGAGGGGCGATGCTGGCCCCGTTGTTTTTGAAAAGGATCTGATTCCGTTGCCAGCCCGGGGTTCATCCCCCCGACACGAGGGGTTACCGGAACCCCCCGAGGAAGTAATGGGTCTTCATGGGCCATAGGGGAGAAAGAGCGGGGAGCCCGCAGGGTGGCACGCCCCCCCCCCCCCCCGCCCCAAGGGAGTCCGAATTGGACAGGGGGCGAGGCCCCCTTTCCTCTTTCCCTCTCCCTCTCCCTCTCCTTCCCTTTTGCCCTCCGATGAGAAAGGAAAAAGGGGGCGAATCCTACTAGTTGTGGAGTCCTAGTAGGACTCCCCCCCTTGCCGCGCCCCTTGGTGGCCGGCCTCCTCGTCCCCTCCTTTATATACAGGGGCAGGGGGGCACCCAAAGCACAACAGTTATTCTCTTAGCTGTCTGCGGTGCCCCCTCCATAGTTTACTCCTCCGGCCATAGCGTCATAGTGCTTAGGAGAAGCCCTACGCGGATCACATCACCATCACTGTCACCACACCATCGTGCTGACGAGACTCTCCCTCGACCCTCTGCTGGATCAAGAAATTGAGGGACATCATCAAGCTGAACGTGTGCTGAACTCAGAGGTGTCGTATGTTCGGTACTTGATCAGTTGGATTGCGAAGACGCTCGACTACATCCACCGCATTGACCTAACGCTTCCGCTTTCGGTCTACGAGGGTACGTGGACACACTCTCCCCTCTTGTTGCTATGCATCTCCTAGATAGATCTTGCGTGATTGTAGGATTTTTTTTTTGAAATTGCATGCTACGTTCCCCAACAAGAGCTTCACCAACATCTCCTCCCACAACAAACTCGTGAGGTACAGAGACGTTGGGTAGACGAGGAAAGGGGAGGACTTCAACCCGAGTCAGAGTCCTTTTGATCCAGAGATCGTGATGCTATCTGGTGGCGGGAGGTACCATGGCTCGGTATCCATTGGGGATGGACTGATACATTGTCCTAGAACTCTCCCAGAGATCAAGAAGCGCCAGACAAACTCCGATCCTGAGATAAGACCACGTCCATGGCCAATGGCACTAGCCATCGAGGCTAGGGCCCGGGAGCTTCTAGCGGAGGTAAACAGGCAAGCGGCGGAGAGGGAGAGGGACATGGAGGAGAGGATGGCTAGGCTATTGGAGTGTAGCAACCAGACCTCAAACGGTCCAATCTCTGTGCTCAGGTGTCATCCCTGGATCAGTAATGCTGACACCACACAGTACTTGAAGGATTTATAACAGAGTAGCAATCACACACTTATTACATCGAGTGTCTCAAAAGAGAACTTATTACAATAAATATGGCTTAAGGCCATCTAATAATGATAACAGCGGAAGGCTTGGAAGATAAGTGAGTCCATCAACTCCAACGGCATCACTGAGTATAGAACCATGACCTAAAGGCACCTTAATCGTCGTCTGAAAAGTCTGCAACATGAACGTTGCAGCCCGAAACGGGCCAGCACATGGAATATGCTGGCAAAGTAACACATAGAGAGCAATGAAAATAATAGGCTATACTATATGCATATTTGGCTGGTGGAAAGCTTTATGGTTACAGTTTTGCGTAAAGCCTATTTTTCCCTGCTGCAAAGGAATAAAAATTTTTTAACTATCATGGTAGTTGTTAAACATTGGGAATGGTTGACAGCATTCTCAATCCCAATTAAGCATCATCATTAAACAAAACCCAACAAAATTAATTAGAGTAACATGATGAGATTCACATGATAATCTAAGAACTAGATACTCAAGTTGTCCACAACCGGGGACACGGCTAATCATGATTAGTTTATACACTCTGCAGAGGTTTGCGCACTTTTCCCCACAAGACTCGATGTCCTCCATTGGGCACTACAAGAAATATGTCAACTTGTGACCAGCACTATTGGTCACTGAATGGTCACTATTTTCAATTTGGGACCTTTTTGTGACCAAAAACATAAGTTCAAAAGCTGGCGGTCGTAAACTGACTATAGCGACCTTCCTTCTGGAATGTTCGTAGACGTTTATGACCAAAATACGTCTACTGTGGCGTTTTGGTCACTAGCAACCTCCCCAGGCCACGTAGGCATCCAGCGTGGCAATCTGATGTGGCACAAGATTCAGCCCGGTCCAATTCGATTTTCTACATGGGCCTAGCCCAACAATTCGGCCTATTTGTGTTTTTTTTCTCATATTAATTTTGGCTAGGTAGATGGGCCAAGCCCAACAATTAAGCCTTCTCATTTTGGGGTCGTGGCCTTTTCTGCTAGAAAGTTTTAGTTTTTTTGTAATATAAAAAAGGTCCACTAGTCAAATGGGTCCCAGATGTCAGGTTCAGGTACGTGGGTCCCAGCTAGCAAGTTCATATTCTTCATATTTCAATTTAACAGTAAATAAATAACCAGTATTTAAATTGGCACAAACAAAACACACACATAATGCTCCAAACATTATCAGCCAGATTCAGTACAGAGCTCCTATTGTACACATAACATATACTTTACAAGCTCTACACATAATAAGCTCTAACATATACAAGCTCTACATGTGATACGGTGCCCTGGTGTTAACCCTGTAGCTCTACAAGTGTCTTCAATCTTCTTCAACATGGAGCTCCTTCGATAGCGAGCACAAACTGGGCACCTGCATCATCACGGGAAGGAAATTTTAGATCATAAAAACGAATGTTCCAAGCACAGTTTAGAGAAAAGAACCAAGTAAATTTGCCCTCAATCATACAAACAAAGTTTAGAGAAAACCAAACATGAACAAGCACTTATTATGCAGTTTTTAAAGTTTTTAATACATTTATTTTTGTTGGGGAACGTAGTAATTTCAAAAAAATTCCTACGCACACGCAAGATCATGGTGATGCATAGCAACGAGAGGGGAGAGTGTGATCTACGTACCCTTGTAGACCGACAGCGGAAGCGTTAGCACAACGCGGTTGATGTAGTCGTACGTCTTCACGGCCCGACCGATCAAGCACCGAAACTATGGCACCTCCGAGTTTTAGCACACGTTCAGCTCAATGATGATCCCCGGACTCCGATCCAGCAAAGTGTCGGGGAAGAGTTCCGTCAGCACGACGGCGTGGTGACGATCTTGATGTACTATCGTCCCAGGGCTTCGCCTAAGCACCGCTACAATATTATCGAGGATTATGGTGGAAGGGGGCACCGCACATGGCTGAGAATATGATCACGTGGATCGACTTGTGTGTCTAGGGGTGCCCCCTGACCCTGTATATAAAGGATCAAGGGGAGGAGGCCGGCCGGCCCCTATGGCGCGCCAAGGAGGAGTCCTCCTCCTAGTGCAAAGAAGTGGGGAGGGAGAAGGAAAGGGGGGCGCCGCCCCCCCCTCTCCTAGTCCAATTCGGACCAGGGGGGAGGAGGCGCGCGGCCCACCTTTGGCTGCCCCCCTCTCTCTCCACTAAGGCCCATATGGCCCATTACTTCTCCCGGGGGGGTTCCGGTAACCCTCCGGCTCTCCGGTTTTCTCCGAAATCACCCGGAACACTTCCGGTGTCCGAATATAGCCGTCCAATATATCAATATTTATGTCTCGACCATTTCGAGACTCCTCGTGATGTCCGTGATCACATCCAGGACTCCGAACTAACTTCGGTACATCAAAACTCATAAACTCATAATATAACTGTCATCGAAACCTTAAGCGTGCGGACCCTACGGGTTCGAGAACAATGTAGACATGACCGAGACACGTCCCCGGTCAATAACCAATAGCGGAACCTGGATGCTCATATTGGCTCCTACATATTCTACGAAGATCTTTATCGGTCAGACCGCATAACAACATACGTTGTTCCCTTTGTCATCGGTATGTTACTTGCCCGAGATTCAATCGTCGGTATCTCAATACCTATTTCAATCTCGTTACCGGCAAGTCTCTTTACTCGTTCCGTAATACATCATCTCGCAACTAACTCATTAGTTGCAATCTTGCAAGGCTTATGTAATGTGCATTACCGAGAGGGCCCAGAGATACCTCTCCCACAATCGGAGTGACAAATCCTAATCACGAAATACGCCAACCCAACATGTACCTTTGGAGACACCTGTAGAGTACCTTTATAATCACCCATTTACGTTGTGACGTTTGGTAGCACTCAAAGTGTTCCTCCGGCAAACGGGAGTTGCATAATCTCATAGTCATAGGAACATGTATAAGTTATGAAGAAAGCAATAGCAACATACTAAACGATCGGGTGCTAAGCTAATGGAATGGGTCATGTGAATCAGATCATTCACCTAATGATGTGATCCCGTTAATCAAATAACAACTCTTTGTTCATGGTTAGGAAACATAACCATCTTTGATTAACGAGCTAGTTAAGTAGAGGCATACTAGTGACACTCCGTTTGTCTATGTATTCACACATGTATTATGTTTCCGGTTAATACAATTCTAGCATGAATAATAAACATTTATCATGATATAAGGAAATAAATAATAACTTTATTATTGCCTCTAGGGCATATTTCCTTCAGTCTCCCACTTGCACTAGAGTCAATAATCTAGATTACACAGTAATGATTCTAACACCCATGGAGCCTTGCTGCTGATCATGTTTTGCTCGTGGAAGAGGCTTAGTCAAGGGTCTACAACATTCAGATCCGTATGTATCTTGCAAATCTCTATGTCTCCCACCTGGACTAGATCCCGGATAGAATTGAAGCGTCTCTTGATGTGCTTGGTTCTCTTGTGAAATCTGGATTCCTTTGCCAAGGCAATTGCACCAGTATTGTCACAAAAGATTTTCATTGGACCCGATGCACTAGGTATGACACCTAGATCGGATATGAACTCCTTCATTTGCTGCTTCCGAAGCAGCTATGTACTCAGCTTCACATGTAGATCCCGCCACAACGCTTTGTTTAGAACTGCACCAACTGACAGCTCCACCGTTTAATGTAAACACGTATCCGGTTTGCGATTTAGAATCGTCCGGATCGGTGTCAAAGCTTGCATCAATGTAACCTTTTATGATGAGCTCTTTGTCACCTCCATATATGAGAAACATATCCTTAGTCCTTTTCAGGTATTTCAGGATGTTCTTGACCACTGTCCAGTGATCCACTCCTAGATCACTTTGGTACCTCCCTTCTAGACTTATAGCAAGGCACACATCAGGTCTGGTACACAACATTGCATACATGATAGAGCCTATGGCTGAAGCATAGGGAACATCTTTCATTTTCTCTCTATCTTCTGCAGTGGTCGGGCATTGAGTCTTACTCAACTTCACACCTTGTAACACAGGCAAGAACCCTTTCTTTGCCTGGTCCATTTTGAACTTCTTCAAAACTTTGTCAAGGTATGTGCTTTGTGAAAGTCCAATTAAGCGTCTTGATCTATCTCTATAGATCTTAATGCCTAATATGTAAGCAGCTTCACCGAGGCCTTTCATTGAAAAACTCTTATTCAAGTATCCCTTTATGCTATCCAGAAATTCTATATCATTTCCAATTAGTAATATGTCATCCACATATAATATCAGAAATGCTACAGATCTCCCACTCACTTTCTTGTAAATACAGGCTTCTCCAAAAGTCTGTATAAAACCAAATGCTTTGATCACACTATCAAAGCGTTTATTCCAACTCCGAGAGGCTTGCACCAGTCCATAAATGGATCGCTGGAGCTTGCACACTTTGTTAGCTCCCTTTGGATAGACAAAACCTTCTGGTTGCATCATATACAACTCTTCTTCCAGAAATCCATTTAGGAATGCAGTTTTGACATCCATCTGCCAAATTTCATAATCATAAAATGCGGCAATTGCTAACATGATTCAGACAGACTTAAGCATCACTACGGGTGAGAAGGTCTCATCGTAGTCAATCCCTTGAACTTGCCGAAAACCTTTTGCGACAAGTCGAGCTTTGTAGACAGTAATATTACTGTCAGTGTCAGTCTTCTTCTTGAAGATCCATTTATTCTCAATTGCTTGCCGATCATCGGGCAAGTCAACCAAAGTCCATACTTTGTTCTCATACATGGATCCCATCTCAGATTTCATGGCTTCAAGCTATTTTGCGGAATCTGGGCTCACCATCGCTTCTTCATAGTTCGTAGGTTCATCATGATCTAGTAGCATGACTTCCAGAACAGGATTACCGTACCACTCTGGCGCGGATCTCACTCTGGTTGATCTACGAGGTTCAGTAGTATCTTGTTCCGAAGTTTCATGATCATCATCATTAGCTTCCTCACTAACTGGTGTAGGTGTCACAGAAACAGGTTTTTGTGATGTACTACTTTCCAATAAGGGAGTAGGTACAGTTACCTCGTCAAGTTCTACTTTCCTCCCACTCACTTCTTTCGAGAGAAACTCCTTCTCCAGAAAGTTTCCGAATTTAGCAACAAAAGTCTTGCCTTCGGATCTGTGATAGAAGGTGTATCCAATAGTTTACTTTGGATATCCTATGAAGACACATTTCTCCGATTTGGGTTCGAGCTTATCAGGTTGAAGCCTTTTCACATAAGCATCGCAGCCCCAAACTTTCAGAAACGACAACTTTGGTTTCTTGCCAAACCACAGTTCATAAGGCGTCATCTCAACGGATTTTGATGGTGCCCTATTTAACGTGAATGCGGCCGTCTCTAGAGCGTATCCCCAAAATGATAGCGGTAAATCAGTAAGAGACATCATAGATCGCTCCATATCTAGTAAAGTACGATTACGACGTTCGGACACACCATTACACTGTGGTGTTCCGGGTGGCGTGAGTTGCGAAACTATTCCACAATTTTTCAAATGTACACCAAACTCGTAACTCAAATATTCTCCTCCACGATCAGATCGTAGGAATTTTATTTTCTTGATACGATGATTTTCAACTTCACTCTGAAATTCTTTGAACTTTTCAAATGTTTCAGACTTGTGTTTCATTAAGTAGATATACCCATATCTGCTTAAGTGATCTGTGAAGGTGAGAAAATAACGATATCCGCCACGAGCCTCAACGTTCATCGGACCACATACATCTGTATGTATGATTTCCAACAAATCTGTTGCTCTCTCCATAGTACCGGAGAACGGTGTTTTTGTCATCTTACCCATAAGGCACGGTTCGCAAGTACCAAGTGATTCATAATCAAGTGGTTCCACAAGCCCATCAGTATGGAGTTTCTTCATGCGCTTTATACCGATATGACCCAAACGGCAGGGCCACAAATAAGTTGCACTATCATTATCAACTCTGCATCTTTTGGCTTCAACACTATGAATATGTGTGTCACTACTATCGAGATTCAATAAAAATAGACCACTCTTTAAGGGTGCATGACCATAAAAGATATTACTCATATAAATAGAACAACCATTATTCTCAGATTTAAATGAATAACCGTCTCGCATCAAACAAGATCCAGATATAATGTTCATGCTTAACGCTGGCACCAAATAACAATTATTTAGGTCTAATATTAATCCCGAAGGTAGATGTAGAGGTAGCGTGCCGACTGCGATCACATCGACTTTGGAACCGTTTCCCACGCGCATCGTCACCTCGTCCTTAGCCAATCTTCGCTTAATCCGTAGTCCCTGTTTCGAGATGCAAATATTAGCAACAGAACCAGTATCAAATACCCAGGTGCTACTGCGAGCATTAGTAAGGTACACATCAATAACAGGTATATCACATATACCTTTGTTCACCTTGCCATCCTTCTTATCCGCCCAATACTTGGGGCAGTTCCGCTTCTAGTGACCAGTCTGCTTGCACTAGAAGCACTCAGTTTCATGCTTAGGTCCAGGTTTGGGTTTCTTCTCTTGAGTAGCAACTTGCTTGCTGTTCCTTTTGAAGTTCCCCTTCTTCTTCCCTTTGCCCTTTTTCTTGAAACTAGTGGTCTTGTTAACCATCAACACTTGATGCTCCTTCTTGATTTCTACCTCCGCAGCTTTTAGCATTGCGAAGAGCTCGGGAATAGTCTTATTCATCCCTTGCATATTATAGTTCATCACGAAGCTCTTGTAGCTTGGTGGTAGTGATTGGAGAATTCTGTCAATGACGCAATCATCTGGAAGATTAACTCCCAATTGAATCAAGTGATTATTATACCCAGACATTTTGAGTATATGCTCATTGACATAACTGTTCTCCTCCATCTTGCAGCTATAGAACTTATTGGAGACTTCATATCTCTCAGTCCGGGCATTTGCTTGAAATATTAACTTCAACTCCTAGAACATCTCATATGCTCCATGACGTTCAAAGCATCATTGAAGTCCCGATTCTAAGCCGTAAAGCATGGCACACTGAACTATCGAGTAGTCATCAGCTTTGCTCTGCCAGACGTTCATAACATCTGGTGTTGCTCTAGCAGCAGGCCTGGTACCCAGCGGTGCTTCCAGGACGTAATTCTTCTGTGTAGCAATGAGGATAATCCTCAAGTTACGGACCCAGTCCGTGTAATTGCTACCATCATCTTTCAACTTTGCTTTCTCAAGGAACGCATTAAAATTCAACGGAACAACAGCACGAGCCATCTATCTACAATCAAGCATAAACAAGCGAGATACTATCAGGTACTAAGTTTCATGATAAATTTAGGTTCAATTAATTTACTTAAAGAACTCCCACTTAGATAGACATCCCTCTAATCCTCTAAGTGATTACGTGATCCAAATCAACTAAACCATGTCCGATCATCATGTGAGATGGAGTAGTTTCATTGGTGAACACCACTATGTTGATCATATCTACTATATGATTCATGCTCGACCTTTTGGTCTCCGTGTTCCGAGGCCATATCTGTATATGCTTGGCTCGTCAAGTATAACCTGAGTATTCCGCATGTGCAACTGTTTTGCACCCGTTGTATTTGAAAGTAGAGCCTATCACACCCGATCATCACCTGGTGTCTCAGCACGAAGAACTTTCACAACGGTGCATACTCAGGGAGAACACTTCTTGATAATTAGTGAGAGATCATCTTATAATGCTACCGTCAATCAAAGCAAGATAAGTTGCATAAAAGATAACCATCACATGCAATCAATATAAGTGATATGATATGGCCATCATCATCTTGTGCTTGTGATCTCCATATTCGAAGCACCGTCATGATCACCATCGTCACAGGCGTGACACCTTGATCTCCACCGTAGCATCGTTGTCGTCTCGCCAATCTTATGCTTCCACGACTATCGCTACCGCTTAGTGATAAAGTATGGCTCCTGCCAGTTGCCGATAACTTGGTTACAAAATATGATCATCTCATACAATAAAATTTAGCATCATGTCTGGACCATATCACATCACAACATGCCCTGCAAAAACAAGTTAGACGTCCTCTACTTTGTTGTTGCAAGTTTTACGTGGCTGCTACGGGCTTAAGCAAGAACCAATCTTACCTACGCATCAAAACCACAACAATAGTTTGTCAAGTTGGTGCTGTTTTAACCTTCGCAAGGACCGGGCGTAGCCACACTCGGTTCAACTAAAGTTGGAGAAACTGTCACCCGCAAGCCACCTATGTGCAAAGCACGTCGGGAGAACCGGTCTCATGTAAGCGTACGCGTAATGTCGGTCCGGGCCGCTTCGTCCAACAATACCGCCGAACCAAAGTATGACATGCTGGTAAGCAGTATCACTTATATCGCCCACGACTCACTTGTGTTCTACTCGTGCATATAACATCAACATATAAAACCTAGGCTCGGATGCCACTGTTGGGGAACGTAGTAATTTCAAAAAAATTCCTACGCACATGCAAGATCATGGTGATGCATAGCAACGAGAGGGGAGAGTGTGATCTACGTACCCTTGTAGACCGACAGCGGAAGCGTTAGCACAACGCGGTTGATGTAGTCGTACGTCTTCACAGCCCGACCGATCAAGCACCGAAACTACGGCACCTCCGAGTTTTAGCACACGTTCAGCTCGATGACGATCCCCGGACTCCGATCCAACAAAGTGTCGGGGAAGAGTTCCGTCAGCACGACGGCGTGGTGACGATCTTGATGTGCTATCGTTCGCAGGGCTTCGCCTAAGCACCGCTACAATATTATCGAGGATTATGGTGGAAGGGGGCACCGCACACGGCTGAGAATATGATCACGTGGATCAACTTGTGTGTCTAAGGGTGCCCCCTGCCCCCGTATATAAAGGATCAAGGGGAGGAGGCCGGCCGGCCCCTATGGCGAGCCAAGGAGGAGTCCTCCTCCTAGTAGGAGTAGGACTCCTACTAGGAGGGGGAAAGAAGTGGGGAGGGAGAAGGAAAGGGGGGCGCCCCCCCCCCCTCTCCTAGTCCAATTCGGACCAGGGGGGAGGAGGCGCGCGGCCCACCTTTGGCTGCCCCTCTCTCTCTCTCCACTAAGGCCCATATGGCCCATTACTTCTCCCGGGGGGTTCCGGTAACCCTCCGGCTCTCCGGTTTTCTCCGAAATCACCCGGAACACTTCCGGTGTCCGAATATAGCCGTCCAATATATCAAACTTTATGTCTCGGCCATTTCGAGACTCCTCATCATGTCGGTGATCACATCCGGGACTCCGAACTAACTTCGGTACATCAAAACTCATAAACTCATAATATAACTATCATCAAAACCTTAAGCGTGCGGACCCTACGGGTTCGAGAACAATGTAGACATGACCAAGACACATCTCCGGTGAATAACCAATAGCGGAACCTGGATGCTCATATTGGCTCCTACATATTCTACGAAGATCTTTATCGGTCAGACCGCATAACAACATACGTTGTTCCCTTTGTCATCGGTATGTTACTTGCCCGAGATTCGATCGTCGGTATCTCAATACCTATTTCAATCTCGTTACCGACAAGTCTCTTTACTCGTTCCGTAATACATCATCTTGCAACTAACTCATTAGTTGCAATGCTTGCAAGGCTTATGTGATGTGCATTACCGAGAGGGCCCAGAGATACCTCTCCGACAATCCAAGTGACAAATCCTAATCTCGAAATACGCCAACCCAACATGTACCTTTGGAGACACCTTTAGAGTACCTTTATAATCACCCATTTACGTTGTGACGTTTGGTAGCACACAAAGTGTTCCTCCGGCAAACGGGAGTTGCATAATCTCATAGTCATAGGAACATGTATAAGTTATGAAGAAAGCAATAGCAACATACTAAACGATCGGGTGCTAAGCTAATGGAATGGGTCATGTCAATCAGATCATTCACCTAATGATGTGATCCCGTTAATCAAATAACAACTCTTTGTTCATGGTTAGGAAACATAACCATCTTTGATTAACGAGCTAGTTAAGTAGAGGCATACTAGTGACACTCCGTTTGTCTATGTATTCACACATGTATTATGTTTCTGGTTAATACAATTCTAGCATGAATAATAAACATTTATCATGATATAAGGAAATAAATAATAACTTTATTATTGTCTCTAGGGCATATTTCCTTCAATTTTCCATTAGCAAAATTGAATATGCTACTTCCTGATTCATGGCTGCATAGTCCAGCTAGCTACACCAGTTTGCTCTCATGCAAAAATTAGAAAGAAAAAAAGAACAAATAAATCAACACTGATTTCTCTAACACATACAGTAACTTGCTGATATAACTTGTATATTTGTCGACGGAAAACAGGATACAAAATCAGGTTTCAGTCTAGATCAATCTATCCACAATTAGTCTAACACATACAAGTTATACAAGTTATACTGTATGTGTTAGACCAGCAATGGGATAGCAGCAAGCGATCAGGCAACAACACAGCAGAGCACCACAAGCAGCAGCAGAGCACAAGCACAAAAAGAGAACAAGTGAGCTCGAAGCGCTGGCTCGAGGGGGAGACCGGGAGAGAACCAGAGGAGCTCACCTGCCTGAAGATGAAGACGAGCCGAGGAGAAGTTTGGGGGTGCACGGCAACCTGAGGAGCAGTAGATCAAGGGTCGACGGAGAAGGGGTCAATGTCAAGCTTGGGGGTGCGAGGCGGAGAAGCTCTGAATATTCAAATCTGTACACAGCAAGGTCACAAAGAAACAAAGTTAATTTGTGATTTGTAACTATCACTAGCAACACTAGAAACAATGCAAGCACAGAACATCATCATGTTGAGCTCTGAAATTAAGTGCAACAAACCATGCATGGGGACACTGAGAAGCACACCAGAAGATAGCCACATATGATCAATTTAACCAAATGGGATAGATCGGGGATAAATGCACACCCATAATTAAAAGTGGAATCAGGGATAAATGCAATGGATGTTGGCTTGTCAACCATAGTAGTTTAGGGACAACAGTGTAAACGCACACAAATGCTAGTAATTCCAGCATATGAAGGACCATTTTATCAGGTTCATGTGTCTACTATCAAGAGATGACTGTATCATTTACACTACTCATCCCTACATCACTCTAAGCATCGGAACTGACAAATATTGTGGTCTAGTGACATCGGTTGCTTCCAAGCACACAACATCGTACTGTCAGGAACTGATCAATGCACATATTGCTAGCCACTATTAGTGACACACAATAGCGTATTATTGAATTAGTAACGATTCATAGATAAGCAGCTTCTATTTCAACTTGTCATGCAAAATCATGAGGCAGCAAACAACTGCAGCAGTGGCATGAGACGCATCGGATAAGCAACAACTGGTTCATACAGTGATACGACACAGATCACATCAAGCAGCACGGTGAGAGGGGGGCAGGGGAAGTACCAGCGGCCCGGGGCGGGCGAGGGCAGAGCTCGAGGTCGAGGAGCACGACCATCGTCATCTGCGCCAGCTCGCCCCTTCATCGCCAGTTTACCTAATATTGACCATCCAATGCCACTGTAAAGACCTGAAATACATGCAATGATTTAACAGGATATTTTTGTGCAGAGCAAAGTAGCATATGGGCATCAGAAATATGTTACTTTAGAATGCAGAGCAAAGTAAACCTCTCAACTCCACTAGTTATTATTATGAGTACAATGATCCCCTTTGATACCATCATACATGAATTAGAATCTCTAAAGTATGTCAATCAGGGACGATAATATGAAGCAGGCACAGCAACAGAATGAAGTGAAATCTTTATGCAAGCCCATGTATTTTGGTATAAAGAAGCATTGAAGCAATTAAAAGCAAGCTTCTAGATCTATGTTTGGATGACAAAAAATAGCTGAGTTATTTGATGAAATAATCCAAGCCTTTAGGCTCCTGCTGGATATGCTCTTAATGTAGACAGTGCGTAGAACCACTATGGACAGTTGGACACAATCACAGTAAGATATTATCTAATGTAGATGTATTGTCTTTGTCAGGATCACAAGCTATATGGATCATGATGGACTGTTACTAATAGCTGAATGGCAATCTAAGAAGTCAGACACTGCCAGTTCTAGGCTGTCAACTCAGCAAGCAACATCGCAATCCTCTCAACACCACTAGTTATTATTATGCATTGGCATCAAAGGGGATCGAAGATTTAATCACTAATCATAGATCACGACAGAACAACCAAACAAAGGAAGATCTCTACTCATCTAGTAGCAAGCAGGCAAGCAACCAAACACCTGCAGGGCAAACGCGTATCGAATCTGAACTGCTGCTCGAGCCTGAGCCCGACGAGCATGAGGCTGAGCATGTTCGCGAGCAGGTGGACGACGTTGACGTGGAGCCAGATGCAGGTCACGAGTCTCCACCCCTAGTGGTTGTGCACCACCTAGTCCCACACGAGCACGCCCGGGTTTTGCAATCTGGAGACAACAATATGCGCCCCGGAGCGTAAGAGATGACGAATATCTTGTTGAATCAAAAGATTCAAAGTGGCGGATCACTCGCGTGGTTGAGGAGGGCCCGCGTTAGTGGCGTGGGCGCCAGGTCGGCCTTGAGGGGCGTCGTGGCCTCCGGGGACGATGAGGCCGCCGTCGTCGCCGCGGATCTGGTATCGTCGAGCTCGGATGAATGGGCGGCGCGATAGGAGGGGAGGAGAGGAGAGGAGGGACGATGGGCAGCACGCGCTCGGAAGGAGTGGTGGTGGTGGCGGCGTGAGGGAGGGGAAGGGAGAGAGGATGGCGTGGGGGAGGCCATGGACGGCGGGGAGCTCCGCCGGACGGAGGTGGCAGCCGTGATCTCGAAGGGAGGAGGTGGCGGCTGTGATCTGGAAGGGACGAGCGTGGATCCGACCGCGGCTGTGGGAGAGAAGGGGAGGGGAGGGGTTGTCAGCGACCGGGGTTGAGGGAGAGGACAGCGGCGGCGGCTGGGTGGTTGGGGATCGAGATATTCAGACGGAGGAGGAGCGAGAGGGTTGGGGGTGGCGGCTGTGGGACGAGAGGGGGAGAGTGGATCGGGGGAGAGGACTGGATCGGGGAAGTTAGGGTTTGGGTGAGAGGGTGAGGGGGTGAGGGCTGCCGTTGGATCCAGAAGCATCCGACGGTGGTTGATGCATGATCCGCGTGATATGCATATGGACCAATCAGAGCGCGCCAAACAATTTGAAGATTTTTTGACCATATAAATTGGTCACAACTGATTACATACCAATTTTCATTTCATTTTTCAATGCTCAAAATGAGTTTTTTTGAAATACCTGTCAAATATTTGTTCAAATGATGGCATATTTTGCACAAGTTTACATCTTAGATTGGCAAACAACATTGACAAAGGGAGTTTTTATTTCTTTTGCATGAAAACCCCATTTTCCATTTTTCGAGTGCCCGAAAGGAGGTTTTTTTGTGAAGGACCTACCAAATAATTGTTGCAAAATTGGACCAAATCATTTTTCTAAAATATTAGGCCATATATAATGCACAATTGACCAAATGGTTAGGTGTCAAAAGTTTCGATGCACCTCTCATGAAAATGACAAATTTCCACCGATTCAAGTGAAAGCGGGTCAAATTTGAACTGCAGCTGCCTCATAGTTTGCTATTTATTTTTTCCAAAAATCATGTCTAGGTACATAAGTATCTATTTAATCAGAGAAACACCAAAAAAATTCAAGATTCAGCCACTAGCTAGGAACGGTCATTCCCGCCGTTTTGACCGCATTTTTAAACGGGCATAAAAAAATCAAAAAAATCAAAAAATTGGGAAACATTCGCATTGTGTCATCATATGTGGCGAAGTTCCCAGGAAAAATAACAAACTTGTAATATGGCAATTATTTTAAAAAAGTGTTCTGAGAAACGAGCTATCACGTGTGGAGATCAATGGCTTTCAAGCCAAATGATCAATCTTATGGCAACATTCATGGCATAGTTTCTTCAAATGATCTCATAATTTGCACAAGTTTACATCTTAGATTGGCAAACAACATTGACAAAGGGAGTTTTTATTTCTTTTGCATGAAAAAACCATTTTCCATTTTTCAAGTGCCCGAAAGGAGGTTTTTTTGTGAAGGACCTACCAAATAATTGTTGCAAAACTGTACCAAATCATTTTTCTAAAATATTAGGCCATATATAATGCACAATTGACCAAATGGTTAGGTGTCAAAAGTTTCAATGCACCTCTCATGAAAAAGACAAATTTCCGCCGATTCAGGTGGAAGCGGGTCAAATTTGAACTGCAGCTGCCTCATAGTTTGCTATTTATTTTTTCCAAAAATCATTTCTAGCTACATAAGTATCTATTTAATCAGAGAAACACAAAAAAAATTCCAATATTCAACCACTAGCTAGGAACGGTCATTACCGCCGTTTTGACCGCATTTTGAAACGGGCATTAAAAAATTCAAAAAAATCAAAAAATTGGGAAACCTTCGCATTGTGTCATCATATGTGGCAAAGTTCCCAGGAAAAATAACAAACTTGTAATACAGCAATTATTTTTAAAAAGTGTTCTCAGAAATGAGCTATCACGTGTGGAGATCAATGGATTTCAAGCCAAATGATCAATCTTATGGCCACATTCATGGCATAGTTTGTTCAAATGATCTCATATTGTGCACAAGGGTGCATATTGGAATGGCAAAGAATGTTTCCTAAGGAAGTTTTCATTTTCTTTGGACGAAAAAACCATTTTCCATTTTTCGAGTGCCCGAAAGGAGGTTTTTTGTGAAGGACCTACCAAATAATTGTTGCAAAATTGGACCAAATCATTTTTCTAAAATACTAGGGCATATTTAATGCACAATTGACAAAATGGTTGGGTGTAAAAAGTTTTGATCCACCTCTCATGAAAAAGACAAATTTCCGCTGATTCAGGTGGAAGCGGGTCAAATTTGAATGCAGCTGCCTCATAGTTTGCTATTTATTTTTTCCAAAAGTCATTTCTAGGTAAATAAGTATTTATTTAATCAGAGAAACACAAAAAAATTCCAAGATTCAACCACTAGCTAGGAACAGTCATTCCCGTTGTTTTGACCGCATTTTGAAACGGGCATAAAAAATTCAAAAAATCAAAAAATTGGGAAACCTTCACATTGTGTCATCATATGTGGCCAAGTTCCCAGGAAAAATAACAAACTGGTAATACAGCAATTATTTTAAAAAAGTGTTCTCAGAAACGAGCTATCACGTGTGGAGATCAATGGATTTCAAGCCAAATGATCAATCTTATGGCCACATTCATGGCATAGTTTCTTCAAATGATCTCATATTGTGCACAAGGGTGCATATTGGAATGGCAAACAATGTTGCCTAAGGAACTTTTCATTTTCTTTGGACGAAAAAACCATTTTCCATTTTTCGAGTGCCCAAAAGGAGATTTTTTTTGTGAAGGACCTCCAAAATAATTGTTTCAAAATTGGACCAAATCATTTTTCTAAAATACTAGGATATATTTACTATATAATTGACAAAATGGTTGGGTGTAAAAAGTTTTTAATCCACCTCTTGTGAAAAAGACAAATTTCCTTCGATTCAGCTGGAAGCGGGTCAAATTTGAACTGCAGCTACCTCATAGTTTGCTATTTATTTTTTCCAAAAATCATTTCTAGTTACATAAGTACCTATTTAATCAGAAATACATGGTTTGGTGGCGATACGTCGAGGTTGGGGCAGTGGCCGAGGGCCCCAACTCTACAGCGCGTAAACTCGCATGCCCGCCGCATGGTCACCGCGTGACTGTGGCGTTGCCATGTGTTTTGGGCGGCCTAGGCATGTCTAGTGGGTTGGGAACTCCCCAGGTAGGTGCTAGGAAGAAAATTACAACATAAGATTCTCACTAGGAGACCGATCGATGCTCAAACATGAATTAGCAGCCAAGTGTTTGATTAGCGGTACAGGAAATGTACATGGCTAATGGGCATGTGTTTTGGCTGAGGATGATCAGTTACTAAGAAGACCGTCTTCACAAATTTTCAGCTCAAAAGGAGGAGCCTAGGTGGTACTTGCTTTGCAAAGTACCACACTAGACATAAATACGAATGTTGAAGCTGGGCTCAAAATAATGAATGGATTGAGCTAGCATTTGGTGGAGGACAGTTATTTGGGCAGAGGAAAGCAATGTAGAAAATGGATACTATTTGGACATGCCAAAGTGGTACTTCCTTCACAAACTATTGTTTTGAACAGAATAGGAAAATGAATATTTTTGAATTATTTTTGAACTAGGCAAGGAAGGTTTTTTACATATTTGACGAATATATGACCCAAAGAATTTATGAGATTTTTTTGGGAATTTTGGGAATGACAGAAATATAGGTTGTTTCACAACCTAGGGCAAAAACTACCACATGGACATGACACATAGGCAAAACTGATGAGGTGGCGCTTAGTCATAGCAACCCACCACAATTTACAAGGTTATGACCATCTATACTGGTCATGATCAGCTAGAAATAAGGCAGCAGACCAGTGCTATCTGCTTTATGACCATTTCGTGTAAGGAAATTATGACCTTTCTGACCAAAATGGTTGTTATAGTTTAGGGTTTGGAGCCCCCCGAACAGCTTTTGACCAATTGGTCTGAAATGGTCATAGATCTATGACCAGTTCTTCCAGGGTCACTGACAGAAGGTCACTAGTTGACATATTTCTTGTAGTGGGGATTCTCGCACTACATGGTGTTTGAGAAACGGATGACCGAGACATAATCTTTCAGAAGTGCTAGCACCTTACGATCGGGTAGACCGTTACACCTACTTTCCCCTACATCTGCTAGTCTACCACTGTAAGAGTTCGCACGACTTAATCAACTATGCTAGAGCCATAGTAGCTTGTGGCTGCACACGGAAGTTTCTAGCATGAATAATCTCATGATCCCTTTGAGCCTGGGTGGCGGTCCAAAAGAAAAATAGGCAATCATATTTAAGTTGCCACCTTAGATAAACCATTAATTAAACAAACTCACATCTGTCATGAATACACTTACCCAATCCACGCCTACTAGCATAGCATCGCATAATAAGCAAACGTAGAAGTAACTCCCAAAGGTTTTATAATAAACAGTTAATAGGTACTACCTCAACTACTTCCGAGAACCCACAATTTAATTAGATCCTAATCAAGCAATGTATGAGGATTGATCTAATGCAATAAAAACTGGGTAGTAGGAGGTATGATCAAAGTGTTACTCGCCTTGCTGATGATCCGCAAAACCTAGCGATTCGAAGTAGCAAGCGACGCACTCTGGGTACTCTATCTCAAACAAACAAGCATACAATAAGTACTCAACTAATGCACAGGTAAAACTCGAATAAGAGATCTAACTAGAAAGTTCAACTTAAGAACTCCGGTTGGCAAAAAGAATCAAATCGAACGAAGCAACGAAAGACAAACGGCAAAAGAAACATGCTTCATTTACTATTCTGGATCTAGGGCAATTTTTACACTGGCAAAAATGTGTTTGAGTTGGTTAAACGGAAAGAGGGTTTCGAGAAGAAACTCCAGGCGCTTGAATCTCCTGATTCCGATAAACGAGCGAAAAGTTATACTAGAACGAAAATCGGATCAGGAATCGCGATCAGAAAAATCATGGATTTAATCCGAGAAAAAGAAAAACGACGAACAGATTAACGAACAAACGTTTGTTATTTGGATCTAAACGATGAACGCGTTCGTTAAAACGAACGAATGAGCAAACGCTCGCTAAATAAATAAACCGGAAAAACCGATCTATTTAAAAAATGAAACTAAAAAAGCCGAACAAAAAAACCGACAGAAAACCGAACGGTTTTTGAGAAAAACCGGCGGCGGTGAGGTCAACCTCCGGCGAGCGGCGGCTCCGGCGGGCGGCGGGGTCGGCAGGCGGCGGCGCGCGAGGCGGCGGCGCGATGCGGCGGCGGGGGCAGAGGCGACGGGGCGGCGGGGCTAGGGTTTGGGGCTCGGCTGGGCTCCTCCACGGGCTTATAAGGCCGGCCGGGCTAGGTGTCCGGGTCGGACACGGCCCGTTAGGTCGATTTGCGTTTTTTTAAATAGTTACGCTCGGAAAAAAACAAAAGGAATACTAAACGGACTCCAAAAATCCCGAAATAAATTTTCCTCGACTTCTAAAAGCAAGCCGCACAAGATGAACATTTATTTGGGGCCTAAATGCAATTTTGAAAAACACGCATTTTTCCTAAATTCAAATAAAATAGCAAATAAAACCAAAATAAAATCTTATTTTATTTTTTATTAAATCCTCAATATTTATTTATTTTGGGAAAGTCATTTTATTCCCTCTCTCATATTTTTGTGATAGAAATAATTGAAGATAAAATAAATAAAATCAAATGATCCTATTTTCGAAATTTGAGAAAACTCAAATATGAAAATAACGAAATCCCCAACTCTCTCCGAGGGTTCTTGAGTTGCGTAGAATTTCTAGGATTAACTAAAATGCAATAAAATATGATATGCTATGATGATCTAGTGTATAACATTCCAAATTGAAAATTTGGGATGTTACAAACCTACCCCCCTTAAGATGAATCTCGCCCTCAAGATCCGGGTTGGCTAGAAAATAGGTGAGGGTGGTCCTTCAGCAAATCTTCCTCTTGTTCCCAGGTGGCTTCATCCTCCGTGTGGTGGCTCCACTGAACTTTGCAAAACTTTATAACCTTGCTGCCGGTGACACGATTGGCATATTCTAGAATCTTGACTGGTTTCTCCTCATAGGTCAAATCACTGTCCAACTAAATCGCTTCCAGCAGCACTATATCTCTCAGCGGTATATCAGCCATCTCCGCATGGCACTTCTTCAACTGGGAAACGTGGAACACATCGTGAACTCCTGATAATCCTTCAGATAATTCCAACTTGTAGGCTACTTCTCCCATGCGCTCCAAAACTTTGTATGGTCCTACAAAATGTGGCGCTAACTTTCCCTTAACTCCAAAGCGCTTAACTCCTCGAAGTGGAGATGCTCGAAGATAAACTCGGTCTCCGACTTCGTAAACTGTCTCCTTGCATTTTGAATCTGCATAGCTCTTCTGCCTAGATTGGGCTACCTTGAGCCTATCACGAATCAATTTTACTTTCTGTTCAGACTCCTTAATCAGATCCGGTCCAAACAGCTGGCGGTCTCCAACTTCATCCCACGACAATGGGGTCCTGCTCCTCCTTTCGTACAAGGCTTCGAAAGGGGCCATCTTCAAACTGGATTGATAAATGTTGTTATAAGAGATCTCTGCGTATGGCAAATTCTCGTCCCAACTAGATCCGTAATCTAGCGCACAAGCTCTCAGCATATCCTCCAAAATCTGATTGACTCTCTCGGTCTGTCCATCTGTCTGCGGGTGGAAAGCTGTACTAAACTCCAGCCTGGTACCCAAAGTTTCATGCAACTGATTCCAGAACTTTGAGGTAAATTGGGTTCCTCTATCTGATAAAATGCTCCTTGGAACTCCATGCAGACATACGATCCTGGTCATGTATATCTTTGCCAACTTGGCACTAGTATAGGTAGTCTTCACTGGAATGAAATGAGCTACCTTTGTCAAACGATCGACTACAACCCAAATCGAGTCATATACTGAACGAGTTCTGGGCAATTCGGTGATAAAATCCATGCCTACCTTATCCCACTTCCATTCGGGTATTGGCAATGGCTGTAGCAATCATGCTGGCTTCTGATGCTCTTCCTTCACTCTCTGACATACATCACAAACTGCTACATACTCCGCAATATCCTTCTTCATTCCGGTCCACCAGAAAATATCCTTCAAATCCAAATACATCTTGGTATTTCCTGGGTGAATCGAATATGGTGAATCATGGGCCTCTAGCAGAATTAACTTCCTGATCTCCGAATCATTAGGCACATAAACGCGGTCTTCAAACCATAAGGTATCGTGCTCGTCCTCACGAAATCCTTTAGCTTTTCCCTTGCTTATTTTCTCCTTGATAGAAGCAATCTCCTTGTCAGTCTTCTGGGCTTCTCTGATCTTATCCATCAAAGTAGACTGAATCTCCAATGCTGCTACATAGCCTCTCGGGACTATCTCCAAACATAGCTCACGGAGATTTTCGGCTAACTCCCTTGGTAAATCTCCCGTCATTAGGGTGTTGACATGGCTTTTACGACTCAATGCGTCAGCTACTATGTTAGCCTTTCCGGGGTGATAATGCAATCTCATATCATAATCCTTGATGAGTTCCAACCATCTCCTTTGTTTGAGGTTCAACTCCTTTTGTGTGAAAATATACTTCAAACTCATGTGATCCATGTATACCTCACAATGGTTTCCAATGAGAAAGTGTCTCCAGGTTTTCAATGCATGCACTACGGCTGCTAACTCCAAATCATGCGTAGCATAATTTAACTCATGAGGCTTAAGCTGTCGTGAGGCATAGGAAACAACTCTTCCTTCCTGCATAAGCACTGCTCCAATTCCTCGACGTGAAGCATCACAATACACCTCATAATCCTTGGTCTGATCTGGCAAAATCAGCACGGGTGATGCAACCAAACGTTTCTTCAACTCCTGGAAACTAGCCTCACATTCCTCAGTCCATATGAACTTGGTATCCTTCTTCAACAACTCCGTCATAGGCTTCGCAATCTTTGAGAAGTTTTCAATAAATCTCCGGTAGTATCCTGTGAGTCCAAGAAAACTCCGGATCTCTCTGACTGTTGTTGGCGCTTCCCAATTTGTCACAGTGTCAACCTTGGTGGGATCTACTGCTATACCCTCTCCGGATATAACGTGTCCAAGGAATCCAACTTCCTTCAACCAAAACTCACATTTTCTAAACTTGGCATATAACTGATGTTCTCTGAGCTTACCAAGTACCAAACGCAAATGCTCCTTATGATCCTCTTCATTCCTCGAGTATACCAGGATATCATCAATGAACACTATGACAAACCTATCCAGAACCTCCATAAACACCTTGTTCATCATGTTCATAAAATATGCAGGTGCGTTAGTCAGACCAAATGACATAACGGTATACTCGTACAGCCCATACATGGTGGTAAAAGCTGTCTTAGGTATATCCTGTTCTCGAATCTTCAACTGATGGTATCCTGATCGTAGGTCGATCTTGGAAAACACCTTGGCTCCTTGCAATCGATCAAACAGATCATTGATCATCGGTAGTGGGTACTTGTTCTTGATTGTTACTTCATTCAATCCTCGATAATCAATGACCATCCTTAACGATCCATCCTTATTTTCCACTAGAAGTACTGGCGATCCCCAAGGCGAAGAACTTGGGCGAATATATCCTTTATCCAGTAACTCCTTAATCTGCTTCTTAATCTCCACCAAATCCTTTGCGGGCATCCTATATGGTCTCTTAGATATTGGTCGTGTGCCTGGCAAGATCTCAATCAAAAACTCAATGTCTCTATCCGGTGGCATGCCTGGCAACTCTTCTGGAAATACATCAGGGAAATCCTTCACCACTGGTACTTCCTCCTACACAACTCCTGTTAAACAATTTACTTGAGTCCTCTTCGGCACATGCCGGGATACATACTTGATCCTTCTCCCTTCTGGGGTGGTAAGCAAAATTGACTTACTGGCGCAATCGATGTTTCCTCCATACATCGACAACCAGTCCATACCCAGAATTACATCCAATCCTTGTGATTCCAAAATGATCAAATCTGAGGGAAACACATGCCTACCTATACTCAATGGCACTTGAAAACATCCCTTACTAGCCATATACTGCGCTCCTGGTGAGCTTACTAGCATAGGTGTTCTAAGAACTTTGGTGGGCAGGTTATACTTATCCACGAATTCCCTTGATATGTATGAATGCGATGCACCAGTATAAAAAAGAACGAGTGAAGTAAATGACTTAATCAAAAACTTACCGATTACTGCATCCGGCTGCTCTTCAACCTCCTCCATGTTAACGTGGTTCACCTTTCCCTGTTGAAAGGGTTCGGCTTCTTCCCAGAGCTTCCATTGCCATTTCCATTCTGGGATTCAGGACATTCATTTGCATAATGTCCGGTCTTCTGGCACTTGAAACAAGTGACTTGGCTCAGGTCTCTCTTGGCTGGGGTTGATGGGTTAGTGCGGTTCTGGTCGTTGCTTCCTCCATTCCCATTACCATTCTTGGTGTCGTTATGATTGTGCGAGCTACCTCCTCCATGGGTATGCTGAAAATGTCCTCCCGGTCTAGGGGTAAAACGTGGCTTCTGCTGAGCTACTGAATTGTACTTCCCTTGTCCATACTTCCTCCTGCGGTTCTCAATCTGCAGCTGCTTCCCTTCAATCATGAGAGCAAGATCTACCAACTCCTGGTAGTTGTTGAAGGTTGCTACCATCAACTGCATGCTCAACTCATCATTCAGTCCTTCCAGAAACTTCTCCTGCTTAGCTGCATCCGTAGCTACGTCATCTGGGGCATAACGTGCTAGCTTACTAAAGTCCTCCACATACTGGCCAATTGTCCGTCCTCCTTGGCGCAAGTTGCGAAACTCACGCTTCTTCATGGCCATAACTCCTGCTGAAACATGGGCAGTACGGAAAGCCTGCTGAAACAGGTCCCATGTGATAGTGTCAATAGGGAAAGTGGTTGTGAAATTCTCCCACCATGATGCTGCGGGTCCTTCAAGCTGATGTGCGGCAAACTTCACCTTTTCCGCATCTGTGCATCCTGCCGTGGTCAACTCCCTTGCTATCTTGCAGAGCCAATTCTACTACTATCGGCTCGGTGCTACTGGAGAACACCAGCGGATTCAGCCTAAGAAAAAGGGCTAAGTGATCAACAGGTGGTGGTGGTGGTGGGTTGTTGTTGTTGTTGGTCCCCTAATTCTGATTCTGGACTAGCAATTGCATCAATGTGTTCTGCTGCTGGATCAACCGAGTGAGCTCCGGTGGGAAGGTAAATCTGGGGTCATGTCTCAGAGGCATCTGAGGGTTTAGAAAAGATGAGATTTAAGAATAGAAAGGGGTCTAGAGAGAAAACACTACCCATATGCACATGAGGCAAAAGCAAACAATTCACTTCATTCAATCAATCAAACAAGGGCATACAATCGATCTAACTATCGCAAAAGTGCTTAGACTACTATATTTACATGGTGGACTACTACTACAGATGGGGTGGTCTACTAGAAATATTCTTCGGTTGCAGACTCCATGATATCTGCTCCAGCTTCATCAACATAGTCATCATCACTATCATCTGGATCCGAGTCGGTGTCGTCGATGATGATATAGTCTTCCGGGCGAATCTCCTTGGGTTCTTCGTCTTCTTCTACTAGTGTAGGGTCTCCCATAAATATTCCGATCTTCATTGTTAAGTCGGCATTCTTGTCCACTAGTACTTCGATTTCCTCTTCATAATCTTCATGTGTGGCCTTGAGTTCTTCCTCCAGTTCCTTGATTCTTGTCCTCGCCTTCTTCAGATCTATCATGTCGGCACACATCTGGTTCTCCTGACGTCGAATGTGCTGGTTTAACTCCTGGATAAAAGCTACAATTGATCTATCCTTCCTGGTGCTGATCATCTCCCAATGCTCATCTCGGTGCCCACAAATCTGGTAGATAGTATCCTTGAGATAATTGCGGTAAACTTCTCCAATGCGTCCCATGGCGATGTGAGCTGCCATGCTCTTTCCTAGATTCCAAGTTGGTGCATCAAAAGAAAACTCTATGGGTTCAGTGACGGGCATCAATGTCCTTCCTGGAACTTGAACTTGAATCATCCATTGCTCCTCTTTAGGTAAAGTGGCCTTGTATGTTCCGGTGAAGCTTGGTACTCCTATGTTTAGGTATCTAGTGACTTCCTTCAAGTGACGTCCAAAGGGTGTATCTTCATCCGGTTGTGTGAACTTGTTCCTTGCATCTGCCATCCTAAAAGAATAGAAAAGATGAGAAGTCAGAATGAGAAGAGAGTGAGTAGTGATCTAGGTCTTTTAGCTTAGTGGTCGTGTCCTAAAGTCAGCGTGTGCTCTGATACCATCTTGTAGCGACCAGACCTCAAACGGTCCATTCTCTATGCTCAGGTGTCATCCCTGGATCAGTAATGCTGACACCACACAATACTTGAAGGATTTATAACAGAGTAGCAATTACACACTTATTACATCGAGTGTCTCAAAAGAGAACTTATTACAATAAATATGGCTTAAGGCCATCTAATAACGATAACAGCGGGAGGCTTGGAAGATAAGTGAGTCCATAAACTCCAACGGCATCACTGAGTATAGAACCACGACCTAAAGGCACCTTAATCGTCGTCTGAAAAGTCTGCAACATGAACGTTGCAGCCCGAAACGGGTCAGCACATGGAATATGTTGGCAAAGTAACACATAGAGAGCAATGAAAATAATAGGCTATACTATATGCATATTTGGCTGGTGGAAAGCTCTATGGTTACAGTTTTGCGTAAAGCCAATTTTTCCCTACTGCAAAGGAATAAATTTTATTTAACTATCATGGTAGTTATTGAACATTGAGAATGGTTGACAGCATTCTCAATCCCAATTAAGCATCATCATTAAACAAAACCCAACAAAATTAATGAGAGTAACATGATGAGATTCACATGATAATCCAAGCACTAGATACTCAAGTTGTCCATAACCGGGGACACGGCTAATCATGATTAGTTTATACACTCTGCAGAGGTTTGCGCACTTTTCCCCACAAGACTCGATCTCCTCCGTTGGGATTCTCGCACTACATGGTGTTTGAGAAATGGATGACCGAGACATAGTCTTTCAGAAGCGCTAGCACCTTATGATCGGGTAGACCGTTACACCTACTTTCCCCTACATCTGCTAGTCTACCACTGTAAGAGTTCGCACGACTTAATCAACTATGCTAGAGCCCATAGCAGCTCGTGGCTGCACACGGAAGTTTCTAGCATGAATAATCTCATGATCCCTTTGAGCCTGGGTGGCGGTCCAAAAGAAAAAGAGGCAATCACTGGAATACCTAGGTGCCTCAATCCACCCAGATGTGTATTTAAGTTGCCACCTTAGATAAACCATTAATTAAACAAACTCACATCTGTCATGAATACACTCACCCAATCCACGTCTACTAGCATAGCATGGCATAATAAGCAAACGTAGAAGTAACTCCCAAAGGTTTGAAAATAAACAGGTAATAGGTAGTACACCAACTACTTCCCAGAACCCACAATTT